>NC_085140.1:56671994-56822944 GCF_024139115.2 Armigeres subalbatus
CTATTAATCGATTTCAAAGCCGCATATGACACAATCGAGAACACGATCGAGAACATCTATGGCAATAATGAGGATTACGACAAGGTTATGGTCTTTCGTGTCATTAAACATTGATTTGTGAAAGGTAATGTGAAGGCAGGGATGAACACGAGTGGTACAATTTTCACGAAGTCCGTCCAGCTTATTGGCTTCGCTAACGTCATCGATACTTGGAGGAAGCCAACATCAGACTGATAAGGGAAGTAATCGGATGTATCTCCGTACCAGGTCATCGTACATATTTTGGACTCCGCAAAACAACTCGATTGAATAGAATTCGGCGCTGAACCAAACTAACTGTTTGCTGACTCATTAGGTGTACCAAACGGACACAAGACCTGGACAATGCTTCTGAAGGACAAACGCGCACATGGAGTTTTCGAGTGTGTTGCATACCATCTATAGTGTGGTGCAGATGAAGGACGGTAAATGATGGAGGCGAAAATCGGACGACTGAGCCGGGAACGTAGCCATAACGTCGGACATAAGTAGAGTAGAGTGGGGCAAGAGAGCGCGTGGGGTAAGAGTACGTTTTCGATTTTTTGAAGTAATAAAAAAGATAAACTAGCATCACTGCATCAGTTTGACAGGTATTCTGGCCAACTATTATCATGTGTAATTGTAAACGATTTGAATAAACAACAAGGGAGATATGGAGTTAGATAACTTTTTGGTCATTTTGCTAAAAATAATTGTGTTTCCGCAACTAGTATTTCATTACCATATATACGTTCAATCAGGTGAACATTATACCATTTCGATAACCTATTGTATAGAGTACTTTATGGTACAGAACACCAATCCGGTTGGTTTTCCAAGAAGTCAAAACCATTACTTGAATAGTTTTTGGGACTGTGGGGTAAAAGTACGCAGGAACCGGTGGGGCAAGAGTACGCATATGAATCTTCAAGTTATGATGTCAAACCCGTATCTCCGGCTGAAAAAAGACTTCTTCCAAAGCGTGAAGATCCACAACTAAGAAAAAAGGGACAGAATTCGAAATTATCACAAGTTTTGTGTTAGAAAGGACTTAGCGAACAAAGCACTAAAGCGAAATAATGAAATTGTATTAGGACTTGCTGTACACCTAAACATAGTACGAAAACACAATTTCATCTAAATGATAATTTCATTGAATCAAAAGAAACATTCATAAATTACGCAACGTTTAGCTAGGAGGGGTTGCGAGATGTGTGGAGATCCATATAATTTTAGGGGATTCATACAAACAGTGTAAGGTAGGGGGAGGGGTGATGAAATAGCCAAATTTTACGTTACGTGATTGGTGGACTTTCTTTAAGGAAAATGCCTTTGTATACGCCACGCGACACCTGATATATATTTTTACCTCTGTAGTTTTTTGGATATATAAAAAAAAACAATGGTTTTTCGTATGAAAGTGCACATTTTTAGGACCCCCTCCCCCTTTAAGAGTTACGTAATATTTAAACATTCCCTAATATATGCTTATTAAACATCAATTAAATGTTATTAGCTCTTATTTGTGTTAATATATACTTAAAGCACATGATTGGATAAATGCGTACTCTTACCCCACCCGATGCGCACTTTTACCCCACCGGTGGGGTAAGAGTGCGTTTTCACTTGTCTTGCAATAAGGGTTCTACTAAAACGAATCTCAATAATTTCAATATTTTTTCCACTGGGTAACATAAAGGAAGAGTATATGAATCATCGACACTGATTTGATATGCAGAAGTTTGCTTCATAAGGGCCACATGATCGATTGAAAACTAAGTGCGTACTCTTGCCCCACTCTACTCTATGGCATAATAGACGGTAGCCATAACGGAAGTTAGGCATAAAATGCGCTAAGGAATTACAATTTTTCGATAACTAATTCTCCAAATGCAATATCCCCTTATGGAACAATTCCCATACAAGCAAGTAGTTGTAGCATGTTAGTCACAGTAAAAAGTTGATCTCTTATTTTGTGGCCATTTCGAGCAATGTTTTCGTTATTTGTTAAATGTTATTTTCTGAGAAACACTTTTGGACAACATCTTATATTCGGACAAATGTCGAGAACTTGTTGCTTCCGGGGAAATGCTTTTTACGAGGAAATGTTATTTTAAGTTTTCGGCGAAATTCTCAATTTGGGGAATTGTACAATTTACAAAGAACCTCGTATGAAATGATAATGGCTAATTTAAATTATGATTAACGGCCTTTAGGCCTAAACATGTTGTGAAATCTTCGCCTGATCAAAACGAATACGAATGAGGACTTATCTACACAGCTGTCTGACAGGAAAATAATTTTTTTATCGCTGTCTATGAGCACAACTTTTTTTTTTTTGCTTTATAAATGTAATGAGCACAACTGCTGCTCAAGAAATCCAGGCAAATCTAAGTCTAAATCCGAGTGTTGTACTCAACAAAAGTAAGTCTCTCCAATATGACTCTTTTAGGATATATTAGAGAACATTATATTAAATTAAAAAATAGCTAATTTATTATTTTGTACATCTTGTACCTCATTCATAATGACCTTGTCAAACTTTCTGTCGGAAAGGATGATGACCGTTATTTTGACACGAACACGTTCCGGGTGTCATCGGGCCTACAAGTTTTTAACAATGTTAGAACTTTGAAAAATCTTCAAATCACTTTGAAGTTTCATGAAAACTATGTCTTCGAGAAGATCGAGAACAATAACATCATAACGAATCTATACCATTTCGTCGAAAGACATTCCGTTGTATGCCAGTTAGTCGAATGACATTTGGTCGAAAGGACATTTCGTCGAATGGACATTTAGTCGAAAATGGATTTTAGTCCACTAGAGACGTAGGACATTTGGTCGAATGGACATTTAGTCGAAATCAGATTTTAGCATGAAGAATCATCGTTCATTTGGTCGAATGATGTTTGGTCGAAAGGACATTAGGTCGAAAGTGGATTTTCGAATGAATAATAATCTTGTAACATTTAGTCGAATGAAGTTCCGTCGATTGGATATTTGAAAAAAGGAACCTTAGTCAATAATAATGTTTAAAAAAATGTGTTTTATACCAAACACGACTGCTCGACGTAAAGTAGGTAAAACCAAATACAGTACACTGAACCAATTATTGACCTCTATACAGAAGAGAAGGAACTATCCCACCGACATGAACTACCCAGCTTTAACAGCATCTCCCACTCTGCGAAGAAGTAGGGACCCTACTGTCTAGCAGCTGGGCCACCCCAAAATTCATTGAAAGATAAAGCACCTATTAATGTTATAAATCTTACATGATTTCGTGACAATCCCCAATTTTGAAATTTTCATTTTACACCCTGTATCCGAGTCTTCCCCTTTGGTGATTCAAATATGACGTCCACTACTTTTTGAGATTTTAGATCCCCCCCTTCCCCCCTCTGTCACGCTTTTTTGTATACCGAGTGTACGCACTGTCACAAAATCTTGACACCCCCCCCCCTCAAACTGTGGACGTCATTTTTGAACGACCCCAGACGTAGTTTACGTCAAAATGATTTATTGCGGTATTCCAAAAAGTCACATAATTATTGCAACAAGATTGTCCAAAGAATGATGGGTTCATAAAAAGAATAAATAATAGGAAAACGGTGAATATTCCCGACAGGATATTGACTTTGGAGAACCAAGTAAAATGAATCTATACCTCCTGGTCAAAAGATATTTATTCGAATGGTGTTTCGTCAAATGACACTTGGTCGGAAAGACTTTGCGTCAAATAGGCATTAGGTCATAGGACCATTTGGTCTAAATTTAATTTGCGGTTTATCATTAACGAATTGTGATTGGAAATGCATTTCATTATTGTATATTATTGTATAAATATTGAGTGGGAGAAACAGTATCAATGAAAAGAATAAGAAAACCATTTACGTTCGACTAAATGCCCCTTCAACTAACCGTTCTTTCGACGAAATGTCATTCGACTAAATCTCGCTTAACTTTTGAAAAGGACCTAAGTAACATTTTTTTCATGAATTAATTTGAGTACTGCAATCAAAAGCTTTCATGTTTTTCTGTTGATTGCGCTATTCAAATTAATTCATGAAAAAATGTTACTTAGGTCCTTTTGAAAAGTTAAGCGAGAAATGTCAATCAACGAAATGTTCCACAGCCGACTACGGTGAAGTATTGGCAAAATAACATTGATTACATTGATTTTCCAGCCTATGCCGAAAAATAGAATATGGGGTATTTTACCATCAGTTTTTTTTGCTATTTTTGTAGGTTTTCATTTTTTTTTTATAATCCACCAGAGTATCGAAAAGTTTCCTTTTTTCTCAGGTAAAAAATCATCTTTAGCTTTTGAATTCGTTTCTTTAGTTGCTGATTGAACTTCCTCACGTCCACTAAATTCCTCTAATCAGATCATATTCAATTTGATCCAGAAATCTTTTAATAAATTATATATTTTACTAAATTAACTATTACCGACAGAAATTCGCTTTCAACATTCGGATAAATGTCCTTTCGACTAAATGTCGTTTCGACTACATTTCATTCGACGAACTGTCCCAAAGCCCATAACATATGTATGCCGTGCGTGAATCCACAAGTTGGAAAAATACGAGATAAAGCACTACGGTCATGAGACCAGCTAGACAAAATATTTTGGACCATGTTATGTGCTAAATATCTGATGCACATCGTTTAAACAATCATACTATCAGAATAAAAAATGCCGTTTGGAACGTATAGTGTAGAATTATCAAAAAAGTAACAAATATCGAAAAATTGGAAATGGAATTCAAACGTTATATTGGTGGTATCGGACCCGCTCAGGATATGAACACATGTGTTCAAAGTATAATATCTGAATACAATAAGATACGGGGATGATGTACAAAAACAGTTAATGACATAAATCAAGTAAGACTGATTGGGACACCAAGATTATTCGCAGATGATAAGGCATTGTTTTATCCATATATCAGCCCGATTAAAAATATGAATGAAATATGAAAAATATATGAAATACGAATTCTAATGACTATTTTTGTGATAATTTGCTCTCACTGAACATTAAAAAAATTGGTTATTGTTTGAGGAGGCTCTGCCAAACCCAAGCTAAAAAAAATCCAGACACTACTAAATCGTTGTATGAGAGCCTCCTCTTTTTTCATCAGCTCGAATGTACACAGATTTCACGCACAAAATATTGCTAATTCAAAGGATGTGTAAAGAGCAAACCTTACTCTTTATGCTCAATATAGGGAAGAGAACCATTTGGGCAGCACCCACTATTCCCGTCGGCAACGTTTATTACTCGAGCACATTACAACCGAATTACTTGTTTTTTAGTACATGGTTAGTTTCTGTCGATATCTAGTGTTGTACAAACAGTCCATTTGGTTGGAACGTGGTCGAGTTTATTAACGTTGCTGACGGGAATAGGGGGTGCTACCTAAATGGTCCCGCTCCCTATTGCATAACCCAGCAAGTATCCACAATATGATTCTAAATGAAATGTCACGTTTGCATAATATACGACAAATCAATTTTTCAATACCTCGTGCTCTGTCCAGTTTTGATCAGAAACGTCTTAAATTTCCCAGAAATATTCAAATATAAACGAATCGTTCCTTTTTCAAAGCAAAAATCAAATGTTTCCTCAAAACCCGAATACCCCAACTTATAATATAAATGTTACACCAATTCCTTTATTATTATGTTATATAATTATCGTATGTTTACCGTCATCGTTAAGTATAATTTACAGCCAGAGCTATAATTTATAGTTTGAATTATTATAGTATTTGTTGTAAACCCTGTGTTTCTTTAAAAGGATACTTTATCCACTAGAAGCACATTATTTATGTTTGCTTGTATTATCTTCTTCAGTAAGTTATAGTTATTGTTTTGTTCTCATGTAATAGTTCTAAGATGTCTAAACACCCCACGGTACCATAAAAAAGGCTTCTCGAAAAAAACTAAAACTATTTCATCTTTATGCATTTCATTGCATTTTTAATATACACGAGAAAAGCACATTTTTCACTAAAGTGATTAGAGGTTTTTTGAGTTTCCTCTAACTCGAACAAGTACGACAGATCAAAATGTGTCTCTCATTAAACTTACTTTTAATTTTATTATCTTAAGCAGTAGCTCTATGATTGATATTTGGCGTGTTGTGGGCACCTTAACTGCAGTACAAAATACTTTTTTTTATCGCCCCAGGAAGGAAATAACCAACACTTTCCCAACAGATTGCAGCTCGCCGTCATCGGGGTGGTAATGCAGCGCACTCCATGTACGGAAGGTTCCACCAACCCACCATCGCCGTCGTGTTTGTCGACAACTTATTAATGATGCCGCGTTTTTTTTACTTCAGAGGAATTCATGAATGGAATAGTACTGGCCACGCGAATGTGAACCCTTGTAGGTACCATTGTTGTTGGAAGCATTTTAATGAATGTAGGTCAACCACGTGATATGTGTGTCGCTATTCAAATCTATTTGTGCTAGCGCGCGGGGCCTGAATTGGATTATTCTATCATCGGACTCGGCTACTTTTTATGCCGAAGACCAATGCTTCGAACTTCATAGCATGGGACATAAAATAAATGATTGCGATCAGTCAACACGAACAGATGGTTTTGATAAATTTTATTCTACAGCTTCCTGTACGTTAATGAAAAATATGCTTCGATAAAATTGAGAATGAACCTTAATTTACTATCGAATCCAATTATTATTGCATAATGAACGATGAAGCAGCCCACGGAGACGATGACAAAAATAGACATTCGTTCACATTATTGCCTATAAATAGAAAACCCCCACTTCTTTTTCATCCGATGCTACTGTTTCTGCCTACAGATAGATGCGAAATCCAAACATTTATCTTTGTGCATCTCCACCATTCATGAGCACCGTAACATAGTTGACTATGGGCCGTTTTGATACCAACGTGGGACAAATTTAAACTTCACATATTGACGTGACTTGTTGGCCTAATATTTCATTAGAAACATCAAAATATCATGATGCAAACTTTTGTACAACGTCAAATATGTATTTCACCTCAATGAGCCTGATATTTTGACCACCAAATACACCACAGTGGCACAAACTAGACGCCATTATTGTTCGTCGGATTAACCGGGTTGAATTTCACCGGGGTGCCACTGAAATATTTTTCGTTCATGCAAAATAGGATGTTAAATCCGAACAGCACCAGCCAAATCGAATCGGTGGGCCGCCGGTAAGCGTGGGATGAATACGTGATGCAGAAGGAGCAAATTTTCGTCACCATCATCATCGCATTCAACAACCGGTCGGACGGTTAACAGTCTTCGACGATGAGTGGGAGGCGACAAGTGTCTGGCAGGCTCGCATATCCTTCCACGTCCGGACACGGTGACGTCGGCTGTAATCGCTCTTGTTGAAAATGACATTTTCTAAATTTGTGAAAGGAAAAAGCGGATCGATATGCGGTGAAGCAAAATTTCGTCTGTAATGAAATCGTCACAGGATAAGCATGGCTAAGTTTACACGCTTCCGGAAATCTTCGAGCGAACTTCAGACATTCGTCAGTTATACTGTGCTTTGTATTCAACACCAATGGATAAACTTGGCGAAAATGCCTTCTACTTGAAAAGACGCCTCGTTGGGATATTCCCTGAACTCACTCATCCTGTAGAGATGGGTCCAACGATTCACGGCATGGAATCCGAAATAAAATACTTCCCGACAACGATGTTGGAGCATTTTCCCTCACTACATACTTGCCGGCATATAGTTTAGCTTTATAAAACATCTACCAAAAGGATGTCTATGCTTTACTCACAGATAAACAAATTTTCATTAGGCCATTCAAACATAAGCAGGAAAGCATGCATCGAGTTCCTTGACTCTTCGCTATTATCTTCGGTCGACAGCGTTCACAAAACTTGATTTCATAGAACATAGGACATATGATATCTTAGTTTTTGTGTCTGCTTGTCTGTGCATTAGCTACCGCTAGCTGAGACTTACAAGAGTGTCTTTCCTTGTATCATTGCATCCGGAAAGTAAGCAGAGGAAAGTTAGCTGAAGCTTACTGGGGATACAGAGTTCGTGTGGCAAGCACTTCTCCAATGTGTGTACTGCTAGTTAACAGCAATGAACGCGATATGTCCGACAGATTGACGCCTCGTATACATTTTCTTCTTGTCTGCGTAACATGGTTTCAATTGACAGATGCGGTATACAATGTGGAACATTTCGATTTCTTCTGCTGTTTATTGAACAAAAATGTTAAAAGCAGATTTTTTTTTATATATGATACAGAACTTATATGACAAAGAATGACGAACATTCAGTTGAAACTTTCCATCATCGCCCTAATAAATATATTTTTCCGTAAAGTGTAAGCTATATTATAAGATGTTCACTCATATTTTTCAATATTGATGAGCAGTTTAGAATTCCGCTACGTAAGAGATAGGAGGGACAACATGTTGCAATGTTGCATCTATTTGGAAGAACATTTTTAACTTTCCAAAATGTAGTTCATGTAGTGGAGTAGCTTTCCCTCACAGTATTGCTAAAGTAGGAACCACATCTCGTCGTATTACTTTTTACATCAGCAGCCTAAGAAGCCATCAACAAAGTACGTTACACAAGTAAACGGAATGAGGGAGGGTCCGAGCAACAGTCGATTTATACAAACATTTTAGAGATTTAGTACATTACTAGAACAGAAGAAAATCAAAACCCGTTTGAATAACGAAATAATAATAGGGAAAAACTTAAAACAGCTGCCCAGTCAAGTAGTACGCAAAGGTGACTTTGAACTACGTAACTGTTCGTAATGGATCGTATTTGTAATCACATGTTATTCTGCTACCGACGGCAATTCTTTACCATCACCAAGCAGTTATGTTTTGTACTTTGAAGAAAATTCGCCTCGGCAAAACTTTTTCTTGCCGCCACCAATACTGATGATATTCGGTCGTGACCGCTACCGTCGCCTTCATGGAAACGCTGCTATGTCCGCTCTGCGCGAAATCTTGTCCGAACTGACAATTTTAACCACTTTTTTATATCTGTGCTTGGGACCTGTTAACCTGTTTCTAAACTTTTTGTGGATAATAATGATTAAAATCAATATTTTTAGAAGGCTCTATAGGAGCGTTGACAATTCATTGATCGAATGGCAAAAAAAAATTCAAAGTCCACCGAGAAACGGCTAAGACATTAACATTCAAAGTGTATCATATTTTAGCGACGCTTTTCGCAATCGTAAAGTGTATCTCGGTATAGAAAACACAGACGTAGCCCTACGTCAAAAATGAAATCCAAGACTTATCAGATCTGTAACAAAAAATCCCACATTTGGGTCAACAATTACCGGAACCTCCCTTTAAAAGTAATAAGCTCAAATACATCGTTGAGATTGATTTTGCAGATTTTCAGATCTTTGCATAATTAAGGATGTTCCAGATTAAACACATTTTGTAATACATTCTCCGATTTGTCTACCCCCGATTTTATCACGTTTTCGACCCGATTTCGTCATCCCAAATTTTTTTGAAAATTTCAATCGTTCTTTTTATTCACGTGAATAATACCGCAAACAACAATGCTATCTATGAAATAACTTTCACCGCCTGCGGTTTATTGTGCATTTAGACCAAAACTGTTTGTAAGACGCTGTAGAACTGGCAGCAAGGCCCACTTCCGACGAGATTCACACGGAAAAAATAAGAATGCAGCACTTCACGGTTTTATCTGTCACAAAATCGAGCTTGCTTTGTCGCTGACAACGTTGCTGGCACCAAATTGAAGTTTTGAAGTCGATAAAATTTTGTTTCGACGTTCATGATGTCGGAAGTAGGTTCGGAAGTAAAACATCAGAAGTCGGAATTCAATTTAGTGCTGGCGACACAATATTATGAATAATTTTTAAGTATTTGTCAAGGATTTTTAAGCCTTTTCGACATAAAATTAAGGTTACCGTTTACGTCTTTTGCCTTTTTAACTGCTTCATATTGGACAAAAAAAAATTAAAAATCGAAAATTAAAAAAATCCGATTTTGTCACATTCCCTATTTTATCACCCCAAAATTCACCAGGGGATGTTAAAATCTGGATTTAACTGTATTCATTTTTTCCAATCCTTGGCTGACTCAGAATCTCCCTATTCAGATCATTGTCGTAGTTTAAACTAGAGGCCTTGATAAGAGAAACGCGGATAGAAAATGTAACTCTGCCAACACTGCAACCAATCATCTTCAATAAAGAACAACACATGACAAGGAAGAAATGATTTTTCCAAGTAAAATTTTACATACCGCTTTGCAATGTGTTCACAACATATCACAATAGAATACAATAAACGAAGCAATTGCATTTCATAATCTGTCATTGATTTGCATATATTATTGATAACAAGAAAAATGCTTTCAAAATTTGTTTATTCATAAATGGTATTAAATCGAATTTAGCCGTTTTCAGTATTTGAGCCGATGTTTTGGCTGCTTGACAGGTCTCTTGCTCGATTGGCTGCTGTTTTTTGACGGTTCGATTGGCGGCACATGCCAATCCGCGTTTCTCTTATCAAGGCCTCTAGTTTAAACTATTTATTTTTGGAAGTTATAACAAAAGATAAACTAGCAACACTGCATCAGTTTGACAGGTACTCTGGCCAACTATTGTCATGTTAAATTGTACTCGATTTGAATAAACAACAACGGATGAGGTTAGATCATTTTCTGGTTATTTTTTTGAAAATAATTGTGTTTTCGAAACTAGTATTCCATTAATTTATATACGTTCAATAAGGTGAACATTATACGGAGGAACTGGTGGGCACGAGTACGCATTAGGGTGTCCCAAAATAACACTATGTTCGAAAAGTGATGGTGCTCAAGCCTGAAAGATTTTTACAACTGGAGCATTTCTGTAGAACAGCCAAAAATTCTAAAAAATGGTTTAGAGGTACAACGCTTCATATCCGCTGTACACCCAAGTCGTTTTTTACGCGGTTTTATACACGAATCGCTTTTTATGCGTTCTTTTACACTCGAATTACGGGATTTACACGGTTGATTTAGACATATTTAGGGTTTTACGCGGCCCATATCCTCCGCATGAAAAGCGACTCTAGTGTGTTGCAATATTTATGTTTGATTATTTACTATTGACAACTTGCTAAGAGTTTAGCAATCGGTTTCGGTGAATCCGTCATTCTCGTAAGTACATCGCAATCTTCTTCTTCCATAGCACTACATTCCAACTGAAACCTGGAACCCTGGCCTACTTTTTAACTTAGTAACCTATTAACATTTATTTTATTTATTAATTGAAAGTTTTATATGCCCGCCATTACATTAGTATGTATCTTGTGTGCCAAATACAATGGATGAATTATTAATTCAGCAGAAAACCGAATTATAGCCGCTAACGAAGTTGGATTTTTCTCACAATCCATACGTTAAACCTAATTTGGGAAATGGTGTGCTGTATAGCGCATCACCAAATGAAAACAGCGCACCACTTCCTAAGTTATGTTTAACGTATGGATTATGAGAAGAATCCAATTTTGTTAGCGGCTATAATTCGGTTTTCGACTGAATTGATAATACTTTATGCCCAGGGTGTCAAGATTGTTTCCTACTCGAAAATATCCTAGACCGGATCGAGAATCGATCTCGCCATCTCCGGATACTTCGCCTTTGTTCGCAAGGGTAACTGGAGATCTCAAGCCAGCATAGACGACAGATTAATGCAACTTACAGGACTTTTAGCTGGTGCAGTTCGTTTCTGTTAACTAACACGCGCGTTTTCTCTCAAAAGCTTGGAGGCGTTTGATGGCAGCTTCTCGCGTACGTCTATTGATGCCAGTAGAGGGGCTCGGAATCTTCTTCGCTGCTGCAGTGGATGCGTTCTGGAAAACTTTCTTCGGTTCGTTTTTGCTGATTCCTAGGTGTCCGACGCAACTTACGTGAAGGAATGATTATTATTATAAATAAACTGTCAAACTTCTTTGTCGCGTCATCTCTGACTTCTTTCATACAGAAATTCTAATATTCATACTATCAAAAACAAAGCAATGGATTTGCTTATTTTTGTGCTTTTTTCAACAGTGAGCACGCATGTTAACAAAAAGAAGCGACAAAATTTGTGCTGTATTTCATTGTTTCGCGATGAGATGAATATATGTTCAATGGATGAGATGGAGACCGGGACAGTTCCCGTACCAATTTAATGTTAATAATGAAGATCAATCGGATGTTTGGCATTGTGTTTTGGTGTTATGTAGGAAAATAAATTCAAAAGTAGTATTTAACAATGCTTCGAATCGAGATACAATTATTGAACGATTCTTACTCTCGACGAGTTTTTACCAATTGATAATTTGGATATGTGATCGCTCGAGAGTGTTGTCCATCTTCGATTATTTGAAAATTTTAGTTTTATCATCCTTTTCAAATGTTGATTCAAAAAATTCTATACAGGGTAATGCTCACTCAATCTCAGGAACACAGGATAAACCACGAAAACAGATTCACCCTGGGCTTGAAAAACGCGTGCTTTGGTCTCATCAAACATAAAAGTCGAAAACCTGCACATTACATACAGCTACGTAGTTCAACATCACCTTTGCGTACAGCCCGATTGGACTGCACCTTTGAATTTTTAATAAGATCAAAAAAAGTATACAATCTGCGAAATCATGTTTTGGTAGTTTTGACCGTCCCTTAGTATGGAGCCCGACCATTGTGAAACATCTGCTCATATCTATGAAATAACACGTTTGACACAAACAGAGATCACACCATTTCATAGATTGAAGTCTTATTTATGAAATAGAAATTCAAAATGGGCACCGGTTGTTGATAAATCGCTGAAAATATATTAAGCCAAAGCAAAGTATTATCCTCCGATTAGCATGCTTAAATGAGATGAATTCTTCGTTTTGAATTCACAAATAAAGACTCGAACTTATTATGTGCTTTCTGAGATTTTCAGTTTGCCTGTTTGAACAAGTTGATTTAAGTATAATTTCATCTAAATATCGTTATTTTGGCGCAGGAAACTAGTCAAACAAATGCAGAACAATCTTGTTTACTTGAAATCAGTAAGGATATTAGCAGCGGCATTGATTTAAGTTCTGAAATCGTGAAAATATCGCAAGGAGGGTCCAAATCAAGTTGTTTACCCTATCTGAAATGTACGAATCAGTTCTAGAAATAATTTGGGACTGATTTGCGATTTAGGCGTAACTTTTTTTGTAAACAAACATTGTTTTATGGATTCCGTAGAATGCAAGCGCTTTTCTCCAAAACTAATTTTCTGATCTGATAGAGGAAAGTTCATTCTGTCGGATAATGTCCTGTGTGTTCCAGGAAATGCTTTGTCAAGATTTTTTTTTTTAACTTTGCATAAAATTGTTTATTTGTGCGATTATAAAACCTTATTTACAAAGCGATTATTCTAAGCATTGAAATTTGAATTCTAAGGCAGATAATTCAATAGCGTTATTACATTGCATTATATAATTGAATCAAGTAAAAACAAAGAAAAACGTATAATTAATAATTTGAATTAAACCTGCCCGCGAGCGAAATAATCGCGTGCGTCACTGTGTTCAGGGCTTGAGGCCACAACTAACAGACGAACACCAAGTTTGGCACCAATCGCATTGTATGCAGAAGACAGCCGTTTCAAGGGGCTGCTTATATTGTGCATTCAATTCGTAGATCTAAATTTGTTGAAGAGGTAATTTAATGTAAAGATATGAGATATTTCCCCCTGCTCAGAAAGTAATATAAATTATTATTCATATCAACTTTTAGGCTAACCTTCATTCAATTAATTAAGTATTTTTGTGATAGTTTTTGACTTCTGAAAACATGTTAATTTGTATAATTGTATAATTTGTATTAATTTGTGATACCTGGAACCGAACCCACTCCACCCCAGGCTTAGTAATGCAATGCCTTTGCCAATTAGACTATCTGAGGTCTCACCATATATATTCATAACAGATAATATATTTGTAATGAAATACATGAATTGTCTAATACACTGGGATCGCTTTTTACACGATTTGTTTTTTGTAATTTTTGGCCTTTGGATTGATTAAAACTTTGGGTTCGCCCCACGAAAACATCGACAAAAAAACGAATAAAAATCAGGGGTATTCAAAAGACTGTGGAAGTTGATGAGACCAAGAAATTGATAAAATCTATCCGCGTAAAAAGCGATTCCATTGTATTGAGATACATATTGGAACAATTAACCCTAGAATTATTTGCAATTGAAAGCTTAGCTCTATAATGAAGAACACTATAATGATCTATTACATTTTTTCACTAAAATGTATTATTAAAAAATATTAATTTAAGTAAATTGATAAAATAAATTCGATTTCAACGCTGTGTTCAATCCAATTAAAACGAAATACATATATTCAATAAACAATATAAATAATAAGAACATAATCAGAAAAAAAAATTAGCTCAAATGGAATGTTGATTATTAGAACACTGAAGTTCTACAACTGCAGGTGCGACCTTTGTCCTTCTGACTCTGATATTTTCCAAAAACCGTTAACGCAGCAACTATGTAATAATGTGCGACCGATATTTGCGAGTTGATTTTACCGATCTAATACAAACATCGAACTTATCACAGTCAATTAAAACCAATTTGGCTTTTTAATAGATAGAGCGTCTAAATTGAACTGCGCGCAGACAAAAGATCGGACTTTAACTGTCCATTACTATTTTGCTTTAAACACTATAAAAGTTTGCAGAGCCCTTGAAAAATCGAGGATCACAAATAAAAGCTACAATATTGATTCGACCATACAACTTTGAAACATAACATTACATGATCTCAATTTCACGTGCGGCCGTTTGTATTCGTTCCGTGGAAATCGTTACAAATACAGCCAATAACCTGACTCGGTCATCGTACCTTGTCGCCGTCAGCTCACACACCTGTAATCATTTGGCAATGAGGGCAATGATCCCCATTCTACTTCTTATTTCCAAGTAGAAATTCTACAACGCTTGAAAACACATCGCCGCTTGCGTGTTTTGCGTGTACCAATATCGAACGAGAGCTCCTGATATTACGAACGCAACACAAAACACACGTTGGTACCAATTCAACGACCGAACGGAAACATTCATATCGAAAGTAAGAGCACTCATCGTCGCCTCACCGTCATCATCAAGAACGGCGTAGGAATACGAAATTCGCAACAATAACAACAAATGAATGGACATTAAGATTAAGCCTTAAAAGGTGAAGCAAACCGATGATGAGAGGCACTGACCGAACGGCCTCCCGATCTGTCTGAACGAGGCAAGCAGATGATGAGAGATCGGTATTAAATACCAGAAGTCGGCCCAAGAACCAGTCATCCGGGAAACAACAAAACCAGAAAGAACTGATGATGACGCCCAACCAGCACCAACCAGTCACGAAGGCGTATGATACGGCGAAATGTGCGTGCAAGTTGTTATGAAGGAGAGTTCCTTGACACCACCTGCCTGGCGTTTGTTCGTTGGCTGCGTACGGCTCCGGTCACTAACCGGACGGCGGTGACGAAAGAAACAATAACAAACCAGAAGAATCGTTACGCTGGAAGGAACACCGACCGCCCGATGTTCTCCAGCTCTTCGATATCATCATTTTAAATTTTGCAGAGCACACCTTTATTCCACAAGAAAGGTGTCGAGTTAGCCCCTATCATCTAACATAGACACATATCGTGCGCGATATCACACACGATACCGGAGCAATCTCTGCCCATTCTGACTTTTCCCAATATAATGCAGTCTACTTAGTAGGGATGGGAAGGAGTGTGACTAACGAACGTACGAGCGTTGTCTGTCGGTGTCGGTTGGTTGAAATCGTTTGTTTCTCTTCAATTTCATATTTTTCAACCGCAACTGAGAGTCTATCCAGTCAATCCATCCTGCCTGGGCCACCTCCGAGCGGCGGTTGTAACTGCTCTACCACGGAACCATCATCTTACCCGTGCATTCTGGTTGAATGTAGTTACTCCAGAAAATACAAAAAAAAATCGAGGGGTGTTTGGCCACGCGGTCGTTGACTCGACTGGATGTGGTTGGTGGATCGGCTGTCTACACTCTACAGACACAGAGCGCGGCGGGATTGTTGACCGATGATCCTGCGGTGTGTACGAGTGTTGTTTCATGTTTGTATTATTGGATGATTTCATTCATACTTTCGTTGGATCGCGAAATGCTCAATCAAGGGAAAATATTTGGAGGCTTTCAAATACAATTAACGAAAGGAAATATTTAATAGCGTTTTAAAATAGGATGCAAATTCTAGAATTCATTAAATAACAGCACGGATGTTTATACACACGCACAAAATGGTCTTACACCCTGCGTCTCAACATTTCTTGATCTTTTTCAACGATATCATATGTATTCTCATGTACTTGGTTGGGTACGACCTATAGTTTGAAAATTCTTACCTCACAAAAATATTTATGAGGACATCAGATATACGCATATCGGCATATCTTTAGATAACAACGCTTGAAAAATCGAGAAACTACAATGTCTGAATGGTAAATATATTTGAAACATTTGAAAATAGCTTAGAATCGTTAATAGAAAATTACCTTATTTTACCAGGGGTTCGCGAGAATGTCCTTGCAATTTTTGAAAACACAATTGTATGAAGTGATATGACTACATTTAATTATTTAATAATTACGTATTCTTCTTCCTCAAGAATACAAGCAAATCTTGGAATATCAATGTTAACAGTCACAAAGACTACAGTGAGACACAAATAAGCTCAAGTATCGTTTTTGAAATTCGAGAGATTTAGTAACGATTCAGATTTAAATTCTAAAACAATTATTCAAATCCGGAAAACTCTGAAGTTTTGAACAAGCTCGTTGTTCGAAGAAGTCAATAAAAATCTTATCACTAAAGCGATTCCAAAATAATTAAAATGTAGTCAAAATATGCGAGTTCCTAAAGAAAGTTCAGTATTTCGAATAGTCTAATCAAGTTTTATTTACAGAGATTCTAAGAAGTGTTGAATATGTAGTTCAAAATCCAACGAATTTTCTATCTCGAAAATAACATTTTCTTCCATCTCAATTTCTCCACCATCTGGCCGTAAACACACATCATAAAATGTAATTTTGAATTTGACTACGCAACTCTGAATGCTAGTCTGTTTATTATTCTTTGACCATTGTCGACGCCAAAGCCGTCCCTTGCTTACGAATGGCGACAACCATTCGCTAACAGTACTCTTGAAAAATGATGAAAATTTCCGTTTCGAATCACGCACCAACCATGGATACTGATGGAGTGCTACCACGATGCGACATGCCAATGTAATGGCGACTGGTACCACTCTATATGAATTTCTAAAAATTGCATTTTGCTCCTTTGAATCATCGGTGGTCTAGACTATTACTCAGTTGAAGTTTCCCTTGTATATAGTCTGGTGTGCTCGGCATCACTCAACCGTTTTCAATTTTGTGCCAAAAAAAATCCTCGGGTGATTCGTCCGAGCCGATCGGGGGCGGTAGCTGACTCGACTGTCATTATTTGGATATGGGAGAAAATAGGGAGAAAAAAACATTTCATGGCAGCCAGCGACCAAGGACAACAGCGACGAGAAAATGCAATCATATTAGTCATTATTCAGTCTAGTGAAGAAGCATCAAAAACTTGTTGGCGACGGCGTGGTCGGTTTGGATGCCCCCATCATTCATCGGATTTGTAATGCAGTGTGCTCATATAGAGTATATGAATACCCATGATGATTACATTTTTCTGTATCCCAGCATATCATTACAATATTTTTCCTGGATGCAGACATAAATGCCCGAGGCATTATACACTTCTATTTCTGGAAACATACTAAAGTTTAAAAATAGAAAAACAAATAACCAGTCAGAAGGTCAAGTTTAATATAGGAAATCATTCGAGAGGATTCAAGGACTCTTGGTTCATGGGGTGTGTCAACATTCGATTAGCTGACATGCTAAGGCCACTACAGTACACCACTGATTACAATGGCGCTCTATAACTGGAAGAATAAAAAATGGAAAACAAGAAAATAGTGATAATAGCGTAGTAACATGAAGAATCGAGAAAGCACTTGATAAGTTATCATTCAAACGAATGGACAGTATTTAGCTAACACATCATTTTTTTCCAGCACGTTTTAGCAAAGTCGAATTACTTTTAAGGGATTTAAAAACAGATTACACTTCTTCCTCTCATTTCATGAATATACAGACTACAATCCATCAACATGTAAGTGTTGAGTATGCAAGCGTGTTTTAGATTATTTAGTGATTCGGGTTCGATCGTTTAGTAATTTGTCAAAAATTAATTCCAGAGGCTAATTGCAAAATGTGTTGTATGGTGGACTTGAATGGCGTTGTAATGGCGTTTCTACTACTCTGCCTAATACAGTCGCCTCTCCACATCTCGATATTGATGGGACCATCGAGATAGGGAGAGATCGAGGAATGGAAGGAAAATTGAAGTGGGTACTAGATCCAAAAAAGCCCGTTGCTATGAAAAACGACAACAAAACAAATGTCTTTTCTCATTGTTGATGTGTTTGTTATTGTCCAAAGATGGTCTAGTAGCCTAAAAATTTGAACACATCGACATAAGGAGAGTGAATCCTGAACAAAATATTATCAGAACACATCGAGATAGAGAGATATTGAGATAGGGAGGTTATCGAGATGTAGAAAGCCAAAATGTATGTAAATTGAAGGGACCGAGGAAATCATCGACATAGGGAGAGATATCGAGATATAGAACATCGAGATGTAGAGAGTCGACTGTATTCGTTGTTTTAGATCCTCTAATAACGGAGTTAAAGCGCTAACTGCAGTAATGTATACTAAATGATAACCAAATTCCAATAATTTAGTTGAAGTTAGTGCAACTAGCATTATAACTCCGTTATTAGTGGAATGCAAACAACGAACTACACTGAATTCTTTTTTTTACACGATTGATGCGTCCGAGCAAAAATAAAATCATGTATTTTCGGGAAATTGTGTAAAAATTGGCGTATTTTCGAGAAATCTTGTAAAAAATGCATATTTTTGAAAAGTTATGATGCACAGGGATGCACAGGAAGAAAATATGATGCACAGGGTCTTCTGTCAATTATGGTGGTACATATGATTTATTAAGGTCTATTTACATAACCTTACGTTAAGGTCTATTTACATTACCAAAGGCTATGCGGACTGTTTTGAATATGATACATGCCCTTTGTGGAACATAGCATAGAATGTGTTCACAAAAGATGTTATTAGTCATCCCTGAAGTAAGGCCTTTGGGTCTAAACGCCTAACCAAAGTTCATTCGAACCGTTTGGTACATGCCCTTTGTGGAACATTGAATAAAATTTGTTCACAACAGATGCTCTTAGTCATCCGAGAAATCCCTGAACTAAAGCCTTAGGGTCTACACATTACCAAAGATCATTCGGACCGTTTTGAATATAATAAATGCCCATTGTGGATTATAGAATAGAATGTGCTCGCTACAGATGTTCTTAGTCATCAATCAATATGCTATAGACATAAAGGCCTGAACTCTTGGATGACCATACCCTCACGTCATGAACGCATTCTATTATGTGTACTATAAAGAGCATGTTGCATATTTGAAACTGGCCAATAGATCTCCGATTACGCGTGAAGAGGACACTCCTCATGGAGTCCAAATTTGGAAGTGCTCGCGTTTTCAGGGGCACTCCACTCAATAAAGAAGCAATTTTTAATATTTCAGCTTTGCAGCATGCGTGAAATATTAAAAATGACAGTTGTGTTTTGCTGGTGTGGTGTGCCCCTGAAAACTCGAGTACTTCCAAAGTTGGACTCCATGAGGAGTGTCCTTAAGGCCTGACTTGAAAATTATTGGATATCTACATCTCATGAACGCATTCTATTCGTTGTACCACAAAGGACATGTTCCATATTTAAAACTAGTCAATAGATCTCTGGTTACGCGTGAAGACAAAAATGCCTGACTTCTGAAAATTCTTGGATGACCATAGCAATAGGGCATGAACGCATTCTAATCTGTATACCACAAAGGGCATGTCTTACATTTAAAATTGGCCAATAGATCTCTGATTACGTGTGTAGACCTTAAGGCCTGATTTCGGGGAATTCTTGGATGGCCATACCCACAGTATACATGAACGCAATTTATTCTATGTACCACAAAAGGCATGTTCCACATTTAAAACTGGCCAATAGATCTCTGATTACGTGTGTAGACTTTCGGGGAACTCTTGGATGACCATACCCACGTGTCATGAACGCATTTTATTCAGTGTACCACAAAGCGCATATTCCACATTTGAAACTGGTCAATAGATCTCTGGTTACGTGAGTAGACCTCAAGGCCTGACATCAGGGAATTCTTGGATGATCATACCCCCATGTCATAAACGCATTTTATTATGTGTACCACAAAGGGCATGTTGCATATTTTAAACTGGTCAATAGGCATATTTTTACGTGTGTAGACCTTAAGGCCTGATTTCAGGGATTTCTTGGATGACCATGGAAATATGCCATGAACGTATTCTATACTTTGTACCTCTCTTTTTTTACAATCTGATAAGGCACAAAAAATATATTATACTTTCTAAAAATCGCGTAACTTTGTGAAAATCGTGCAAATCAAAAATCGGGCAATTTTAAGAAAATCGTGTAAATTAAAATTGTGTAAAAAAAAACAGATTAATCCACCTAGTAGTGATGATGCCGTTCTCGTGCATTATAAAATATATTGAAAGAATCACATTAGAAAGGTCAAAAAAGCTCTTTAGGAGAATAGATCACATTTTTTCGATCATTTTGAATGTTTTTGCATTAGTTAAAATGCATCGCCATCATTTTCGGGAAAAAAAATTTGTTTTTTGGTTTTGATTTTTTTCCAAGTGGGACCCTTGGGAAAAAACAATGATTTTTCAATAATTCCAAAATGCAATGTCCGATCGAGCCAATTTTCAATAGCAAACAATGGGACCGCATTCCCCGTCGAATGCAACTTGTTGCGAGTAAATCGGATAATGCTAAGTTCCAAAAAGTGTGTCTACAAAATTTGTACACATACACACATACACACACACATACATACACACATACAGGCATCACCTCAGTTCGTCGAGCTGAGTTGATCGGTATATAACACTATGGGTCTCCGGGCCTTCTATCAAAAGTTCTTTTTTAAAGCAATCATATAGCCTTTCGGTACAACTTTGTTGTACGAGAAAGGCAAAAACGTGTAACAACAGAATTCAGTGTAATAGGCCAGAGTAGTAGAAGAACCTTGGCACTAGTAGTTCACCACACAACACTTTTTTCAATTCAGTCTCTGGAATGAGTTTTGACGTAGGACTTACGTCTTTCTTTACTATACTGGGTGTCATTTAGATTTTTAGAAATCAAGAGCGTTACGCTGAAAGGGAAGATTTCGAACGTAACAAGCGCCTTCATTTTTCGATTGATTTTGAAGATTTATATATCAATCGACTCGGATAATCTCCAGCAATTTGCCAATTTCATTGAAACTTAAGATTATTAACTATAAGTTATTGAAAAATTTAATTCTTCTCGAAGCCATCAAAAATTTCATCTGTTATTAATCCCGTGCATTCCTAACACGGACGTCAGAATCCTGTGAGGCACGGGCCTTCGAGTCCACCGCAAGTTTTTTTTGTGTATAAAAGAAGCAGTGCCTGCCGTGCGCAAGTCATGACAATTTGTGACAGCAGCGCGTACTGACGTGCTTTTTGCTCGCCCATTTTTCATTTCGTTCGTTCGTTCGCTGTGTTTACCTACACAGCATGCAGTTGCCAGCGGGAGAGCTGCCGGTGAGTCTGCGAATATGCATGAAAGAAGAGGGCACAATTTTTTGTCAATCTGTGCTTGATGATGGTCGGATGCAGTGGTATCGGTTGGGATAGATGCGATCGCCCATCGCATCGCTCGTAGTTCACGGCCGATGATGGCTAAGGCAGCGATGGCAGCGGTGGTAGATGAAGAAGAATAAATCAAGACAAAATTTTCAAAACGACTTATCTGCTTTTGTAAACAAAGATTCAAACGACGATTTGATAAATCTGAAGGCTCTCCCACGCAAACCAACACTACCAATAGGTAGCAGAAGGTTTCCTCTACCTGTTGATGGCGTTGGTTTGCGTGGGAGAGCTATCAGATTCGTCAAATCGTCGTTTGAATCATTGTTTACAAAAGCAGATATAAAAAAGCAGATATATACCACTAAACGACCCGTTCGGCCAAACGGCCTGACACCTTTTCATCAACGCTAAAGCTCGCAATAAACTAAAACCCACCCGTGTAAAAAAAGACCGGGTGTAAATAAATTAATAATTCTACCCAGCATACCTATAACTATAATCAAACTCCATAGATCCAAAAGTTAAAAGTAAATACGTTACGTTTATACAAGTCCTACGTCTACTCGCGGTTATGTGAAAACATTACCCATTGCTTTTTTTTTCTACCAAATTATCCCACCCGAATGACCGAAAACATCAATGAAACTATATACCACTAGTTCTACTAGAATGTTAGATTAGTTGTGTTCAGGTCGATATGCACCGGGAGACAACAAATAAAATTTACCGCCGGAACCACGGGTAACCTATACATTTGGAAATATTTTCGTACTGTACACGTTGTTAAACAGCTGTAAAATGTGGACAAAATTTAAAATAAAATCTAAGGATAAATGTGTTTTGACCCTTTCTTCTGAAGTGTTTATAATTCCACTTCGTAGGCGTAAAGCATTTTGGAGGATAATGTATTCATATATTTTGATAAATTGTATAGTACTAATCAAAGTGGGTGTCATGATGAGAGTGAGCCACACAAAAAATATTTTAAAAAATAAAATATTGGAGGACCAAACATATTTATTTCTTGAAAAGGACTATAAGACGAGACACAAGTTTCGATATGTAATTAATAAGTATTTTAGCATATTTAGTACTAATTTCCTCGAAACAAAAGTTCATTTAGAATTAAAAAGATCCTATCTAAATAGTGCAAATTACTCTATGAGATTAATTTTCAACGCAAAAAAAATTGTACTGGAAAGGCTGGTTATGACTTTCTTGTACACGAGATGTAAGGAAAATGATTCTATGACACTGCCCCGAATGCCACTAACCCAAACGCCAGTACCCCGAAAGGCTATTGCCCCGAGTAACCCGTTACCCCGAACCCAAGTAGCACACGCAACATCTTCCAAAAAGCACCTTGTTTCTATTCAGTTTCATTAAAGGCATTGAAAAAACATCAAAGCACGAAAAAGTTACATCAAGATGTCAAAAACGTTCGAGTTGTGTTCAATGTTTCATTAACATTGCAATGCAGTACGTGTTTTACATTTGGAAACAAATAACCAAAGAATACTGCACTTTATGTTGCAAACACGAAACAAGATCATCATGTTGCATATTTTTTACCATGTAGCTTCAATGCGTCTTACAAAATTTATTTGTTTGTTTAAATTAAGTTGCAGATAAGTTGAGTATGTCTTCTTATTTAATTTAGCATCGTTCAACGTTTTGACAATTCACAATTTTTCCCGGTGATGGTGCAATCAAGTAACAGAAAACTCTAGTACAAAACTTCATAATCGTATGGTTTTTATGGTGAGTCAACATGCAGTCCCTTCGAAGTGTTGAATGGTGCTGTGGTGTTCCGGAGAAGCGGATGCTTTAAAAGAAGGAGTCATTTAGTCTTTCGCATTAGTTTGGGTAAATGCGTGCTTTAAATGGAGGAGGCTTTCACTGTTTCGCATTGAGAGGCCCGCACATAGAATTCGTTTGCGTTTCGTTTGACACTTTCCCCATGAGAAATGCGCCAAACGCAACGCAAACGTATCATATGTGCCGGCCTCTTTATTCTGGGCTAGTACGTGTTTTAAAGGGTGTCATTTACTCTCCCGCCTTATTCCGGACAGATGCGTGCTTCAAAAGAAGGAGAAAATCATTCTTTCGCATTATTCCAGGCAAGCGCGTGCTTTCAAAGAAGGTGTCATTCATTCTCCCTCGTTTTTCCGGGCAGATGCGTGCTTTTAGGAGGCATTCAATCCCTCGGATTATTCTGAGCAAGCACGCTTTACAAGAAGGTGGCATTTACTCTCCCATATTATTCCGGGCAAGTGCATAATTTGAAAGAAAAAAGTAATTTACTCTCTCGCCGTGTCCCGGGTAAGTGCGTGTATTGTATTTAGCGCATTAACATTATTTGTTATGCTGAAGATATTTATATCCGTTCCATATACAGAACACGTATTAAAGTAAAAGATATAATTGCTTATACTGAAAGTCACATCATGTCTTCACACATTTCTCGTGAAGGTCGTGAAACCAGATTTGCTTTCATTCTTTCCGCTGGACTCTATATAAGCACCGTCTCTGGCAAGGTCTTTGGCATTCGCATTATCCTGAGCGCTCCCCGCTCAAATATTAGGATAATTGTTTGCATATCCCAAAGTAATAATTAAAATTATTGCGTGATATATTTATATGATTTTCTGGGTAATGGCCTTTCTGGGTAGTGGGGTATTCGCGGTTGTGGTCATTCGGGGTAGTGGAAAATTCGGGATAGCGAACTTTTGGGGTACTGGCATTCGGGGTAGTGACATTCGGGGCAGTGACATTCGGGTTAGTGTCATAGAACCAAGGAAAATATATTCACTCCAAAAACGGATTTTAGATAGTGTAGGGTAGGTGAGTGCCAAAAAAAACACTATTTTTTAGGCACTTATCCTTAACCGATTTGCTCACAAAATTTGCATTCGACAGAGAATCCTTTCCCATTGTTTTATATTGAATATTGGTTAAATCCGATCATAAGTTCAAAAGTTACGGGCAAAATACATATTTTTTATAAATCATTAAAAAGGCATCACTAACGCTTATTAAAAAAAAAATATTTTATTTTCCTTACGTTGGTTACTGGCAGTTGAAAAAATAATGGATAGAACTATAGATAGTGGTATCTATAGATGAGCTTTCTCCAAACTATCATGGCGTTACGATTTCAATGAAATATTAAGGGATGTGATGTCATATGCGCTTGGTACACGGTCAAAAAAAAATTCAACTATGCTTTCGTTCATCTATAGATTCTGCTATCTACAGATAGAACTAGAAAAGAAACTTCAGCAACCAAGCCTACCACAAACAGAGAAGCTGTTGAATGTAAAATTAGAAATTTCATAATTTCTATATTATGGAAATCGAGATGAACCAGCCTTGGGCTGAAAATTTCGTCAATAAAGACGTACTCTATCAAACATCAAAATGAATTTCGCTTTGAACTTGAATATACACAATCATTCGATTTTGGCAACACGTTCGGAATGTTTTCGTTGCCAAAATCGAATATTGCTCAAATCAAATCAAGCATAATTTTTCATAACGACGTATGTAACAAAAGTAAACAAAACGGGGTTTTTAATACAACGTGACAATCACACGCGGCTTTATATAATACGCATCGATTTTACTGATTTCAGATCTTGAAATTCTTTAATTTAATCTTTTTGCGAATCGACGTATGTAAAAATTTCTATTTTTGAAGTCTCACTGTTACATACGTCGCTTTAACATATGGGAACTAAGAGCGACCTATGTAACAAAAAAAATCAAAACAAAACAAAACTGCAGTTGCGTCAATCGTGCACTATGGAAAACCGACCAATGTACACCGACGTACGTGTAGCATACCGGTGTATGTATAATTTTATCGTTTTTCACAATGAATTTGAATGAACTGAGCTTTACTGTGAAGCACGCTTATTACGTGTCTTGTAATGATGCATGCCAGTGGAAAAAAGTATTGAAAAAAGATTTAGTTTTAAAACAGTTTTAGAAAAAGTTTTGCCAACTTTCAGCAAAGGATTTCTCGAATCCTCATATTTGTTACATACGTCGTTATGAAAAATTATGCTTGAAATGGTTTTTATTTTCTCATATATCACTTTTCTTCATTTATTATGATACAGTGGACACGCTGTGACAGTTACTAATTTTTAAATTTAGGCGTTTTTCTTAAAAAATATTTTTCACGCGATTTTTTAAGAATTTTTTTGTAACAATGTTTTTGTAATCTAAACATTTTTTTACACGGATGAGATTTACGCGATTGAATTAAAATTCAACAAATATCGGGTACTTATTGGAAAGGACGTATGTGACTCTTTGACGTATGTGACAAAGATTCATACGTCGATGTGTCCAATCTGATGATACTTTCACGCAAACCAACACCACGAACTGGTAGTCGAAGCCTCGCCCTATCTAGCTGTGGTGATGGTTTGCATGGAAGTGCTATCACTTAGGTGGAAATTTTTAATCATCGTACAAAATCATTTACGTCCTTTTGAATAAGTACCCGAGAAATAACTGTTTTGCCAATATCGAATGGTGTTGTTGCCAAAATTTAATGTTTCCAAAACTACCTAATCGATAAATACAATAAATAGATTGGTTTTACGACATAGCGACATATGTAGTCACATTAAAGAAGTCACAATGACCAAGAAAAAAGAAAATTTGTCGAAAACCGGCTGAGGTATTAACGTGCAAAGTCTACCATATTTTAGTGAAGCTCTTCGATTTTTGCAATCGCAAAATGTACCTCAATATAGAAAACACAGACGTAGTCCTATACGATACGTCAAAAATTAGAATGTTGTTTATATTTGAAAATATGTTATTATAATTATTTCCAGCTGAATTGAGCATAGTCGTAAACATTGAATTGAGTAATCGTAAACAATATATTTCTATCATTGATAAAAAAATTCAAGTCATTTTGAGCTAGAAGACCAAATTACGATTGTAGCAAATATGAATCGAGACTTTGAGCATGAATGAAACATCTCCATTTTGCAATCATGTTACCTTCACTGAGGGCACCTCACCAAACATGAAAAAATACGTGGGGAATACTAGCTTGTTTTGTTCTATTATTGTAAGGTTTTCTACGATTTATCAAAATAGAAAATTTCTTGTTCGGTATAGCAAATTATTATGTCAAATCTAGTTCAAGTCTATTTGACACGTCTTTTGTAATTTGTTTCCATTTCAAGCAGGTTTCGCAGAACAAGAGGCAACACTATGCAACGCACAACATGGAAGTTATTGTTTTTCTGCATTATCAATGGCGATGCAAAACCAAGCTTGAAGTGTAAAAAGCTGGTAGGTAAAATTATTTAATTTATTTAATAGCTAGCACCCGAAACGATGAACCAATTCTTAATGTTTTTCGAGAGATATGCCACCCAAAGTGTTAGTACTTACATCATCGACCTCGATCACATCATCGTCTGAGTCACGAATATTGTCCTCATCGTGCAGCTCCAAATCGAATACACCAGCCATTTTGGCGTAGGTTTTTGTGTTGTTCTATTTGCTTCCGTCCGTACGCAGGATTTATTCCGTATTTCTTGCCTCAATTGATTCCTGAAGGCGTATTTTATTTCTATTTCTTGCCACTTTATTCTTTCCGTCCACTGATTTCGCTTTCACACTTGTTTTCGTGAATCTGCACGACGTATATGCGTTTCAAAATGTAGAACCAAAAAAATAACTCAACACTTAACTTCCATTAATCGCTTCGCAGTTTCACATTCCTTCGGCAATACCTGCTTCGAAGCACTTGCGACCCTTGCGACAAAGGGAAAATACCCGGAATTCACACAACACTAGGAGCTCTGCGGGGTTTTCCAGCAGCCAATGAAAACAAGTTTTACTGATAAATTTTTTCTCGGCTATTTTGCACATAAACACCTCTCACGGGAATATCCTGCAGATTGATATCAAAATAAATGCCGTTAGTGCACACCTGTAATACTACTGCTCCTAACTCAAATTGTAACAACAATTTCAATCCAAATAGGGATAACTAAACGAAAAAGCACAAAAACGTCCTGTTTTTAATAATGGCGCGGTTTGTTTGTGGTGAAATTCGTCGTCCTGTTTTCGTTCTTCCTGCGTTGTTTGTCAAAAACGTTCTGTCTTCTGTCAGCCAGCCGACGTCGCTCGTCTGCTTGCGGAGTGATCGCGCAAACACACGCACACAAGCACCCACAGTGCTCGTGAAAAGAAAAAGGAAGCGGGAGTAGGGCAGCATTGTAGCTGTGTGTTTAGAAAAGTACATGGCAAAAAAAGAGAGCGATACATCGATCACATTGCACGGTGAACCCATACAAGCGAGCTTACGCATTCGGGAATTTTCGTACACAGTGTGTCTAGTATAACAAAAACTAATTTATATAGGTATCTTCACAAAAATTAAACTGACTTGAAATTCAGAAAAAAAAAAACAACAAACGAAGTTAACTTTTTCCCATTCCGTTAAATCTAATTTTGGATGTCGACCTTTCCAAATTTCAGCTGGTTTTTAGCGGCTTATTCAAAAAGGAAACCAGTTTTCATCTTGACTTAGTATATACGTTAAAATCAGACCGATAGTTTGTGGGATTTGATACACTAAATTTACAAAAGCGAATAATGTTGGAATCTTTTGCAATGACACCACATGTTTTACAATCTCTTTATTATTATTCTACCACCGATCATCTAGACGACATCACACTCTCCGAAGACGTTAAAACGAATTGCGGTGGGGTTGGTACTAAATTCTGGCCCAGATTAAAAATCAGTCAAAGAAATGATAAGATAAATGTATTATCAAAGTTCTCCTTAAATCGCTAATTGTTTTTTATTCAGTTTATTATTCTTCGAAATAGAATTCAAAATCAATAATATTCACCAGTTAAATATTCACCATTACTACATCACGATAACGTCCTTTTGGTGATTAATCAGATTAACATTGAAGCGCAGTTTGTTTAGATTTTATTACGTATCATTGCGAATTCTTGTATTTTTGTAATAATCAAGCACTCTTTCTGCTGTATTGTGTCTGTTGAATAGAACTATGCCGCGGACTTGTTAACCTTTTTCCTATCTATCTAACCACAATGGATAATACAGAAACCGCGTGTTTGCTTTGGAAGAAACGCCGTCTTTCTGAATGCACTTGCTTTTCTACAACTTTTGAACCATCATCAAATAAGCATATCAATAGCCAAAAACGCACATCGCACCAGTTTCACCTTTGTTTATGACCGCACCACCAGTAATCCAAAACGCTTTGCCACAATCAAACCCTAGGGCCGACCGATCGCACTCTTCCTATTTACGGGCAATAAATATTTCCTTTTGGCAGCCAGCAGCAATTGATTGAAATGAAATTTTCCACTGATCGAGGAGGAACAAGTAAACGCGCACAACGCGAACCAAGTATAACCATCGTCTAATCAATGAAATTATTTCGCCAAGTGTTTCTCCGTCGCAGCAGAGCGATGACGAATTTTTACTACGATTACGAATTACGATTGCGAATGACGATATAGTACTTGGACGCACACAGTCCCAAAGCCGAAGAGGCGTCGCTCCGCTCGCAACACCGTAGCGTATCTCTCGTGCACCACCACATTTGCAGAGGCACCGAGCCGATGTCATCCTGTACATGAATGGAACAATGAGCAACGGGAAAATGCACCTTCTCTATTGTGTTGAACCGGAAGCGAGGAGGAACAAACGGGACTTTGAATGGTGCTATTTTTAGCAAAATATTATTGTAACTCGAGACACAGTGGGGTGAACTGACGCATAAATTTGACAAAATATTAGGTGAAAAAAGAAATGAATTGAAAATACACACCAGTCTAGCTTGCATTAAGGAATTACAGATTGCGAATGACGACATTATTTTCGTTATTCAATATTTAGGTTGCTTTAACCTTCCTGACGTGTTCGGGTCAATATCACCCGAACAGCAGTTTCAAATTGTAGTATTAACTTTTTAACGCAATGTGAAGGTCTGGAACTTCTTGACATTTTCTATTTCGTAGAATTTGGTGTTCCTGAACGTTGACCTATTTTAGCCTAAGCAAAAAGAGTCTCTCTTTTGCACATACGACCTATTCTCAAAGCACTCTAAAAGTTTGATAAGCTTATGCAGTTTTGAAAGCCTGCTTGAATTTGTTGGCATCGAGAGAAGAGCGAGAGAAATGAAATAAAATGCAATCTAACAGAAGAATATAAAAATAATTTAAGATTTCAATCACATATTCAAATCAGTAGAGAAGTAAGGACTAAATTCACTGAATAGGCTATTGAAGACTAAATTAACACTAAATAGTTTATTAGAGACTAAATTTACTTTCCGCAGCTGCTGAAACTAGTTTAGTGTTTGCATTATGTTATATTATGCGATAGTGTTTGCATTATGTTATGTTATGCGATAGTGTTTGCATTATGTACAAACAGCGAAAATTTCCTTGCAATGCTCGGATAATAATAACGTTTGGAACTTAGCGAGCGAGTGCAAGGGGTAACAAGGACTAATAAAGTGATAGAGTTTAGTTTTCCATAGACTTGGGATGTAATTTTGAACAGGTAGCCACTACTAGCCAGCAATCGGTAAAAAAATTCCTCTGAAAAATCATCTCAATAAAGTCAGGCAAATTAATAAACGAGTGGTCTCACACAAGCGAGAGTGGGGCTAAACTCCCACGATGTTGCAGAAAAAACTCAAACGGTTACAACCAAGATGAATACAGTACTAGGTGCTCCAATCTGCCAAGTTTGTGGAAGAGAAGAAGGCGGGGGTGAAAAATTCATTTTCAGTGCAAAACGAAAACAAACCGGCTGGCTCTCCCATACTGAAATCCAAGATGGCTGAATCGTGAATTTGGCAGATTGGAACACCTAGTGGTGTATTCATCTTGGTTACAACTTTATTAAAAAATACCAAGATCACAATACTTACCTTTAGACTACAATCAGAAGAAAATACTGTGGACCACTTTCTACGGTGTAAAATCTTCTCTTTCTTTCCACTGCTCAGAGGCTAGAATAGTGGATATGTCACTTGTCATAAGACGAGTTAGTACAATCCCATTGAATTCCACCACTTAATTGTATCTTGACAGATACGTATTTCGACCTCAAATGTAAGGCCGTCTTCAGTGTCTCGTACTTGACTCGACTAAGTCTAAGTCCACTAAAAAGCTCAAAATAATTTTCTTATCAAAGTGGATATGTGTTTATGTTAAGTATTGGCATAAAAGCAAAACAGTCCAATCAGGGAACATAGAAAAACTCAGTCATTAAATTTTATTTATTTGGTTTATATCTAAACAGTTAGGCATAACTAGGGATCCTATATTAAGAGATGAACGAATACTTTTCCAGGCAATTTAGCAACGCTGTTCGAAAAACAAACGCTGCCAGCACTTACCGCAGCATTAAATGTTATAGCTTGTACATGACTTTGCAATTGATGACACTTTTCGATTATGCTGTCCATCATTCAACCGTGCATTATCACTCAAATAAAAGTGCAGTACAAAACCCGAGCAGCACAAGTCAGACAAAACTGGTTGCAGCAGATTGATTGTGACTAAATCTGGTCCCATATGAGTTGCAGTAACCTATGTGGAATTTGTGTGCTGCTAGGGAAGAACAAAATACAATGCATAAACTAGACTACTTCTAGTTGCGAAAGAAAAACCAAAAATTCGATCAAACTTTTAGAAAAATCTTTTCCATTGTTCATTTGGCTCAGATTTTAGCAGTTCTCAAGATGACCACTTTCGCATATCTCTGAATGTAGGATCCCTAGGCATAACGACGTTAGGCATAAAATGCCTCAAAGAACAGCCCATGACATAGAGTAGGCAGATTTTTTTTGTTTCTTTATTATTGTGATTTCTTATACTAAATAAGTTCATCACATAAAAGAAGGCAGAAAAGATAACACTGAATTTGATGCCACAAAACACGGTTCGAAGCGCATCTCCCATTCTCGCTGCACTCTCCACCTTCTTGTACCTGCCGGATCAGAAGCGAACACCATCTTCACACCCCATCTTGCTGCCCGGCATTCTTACAACATGACCTACCCATTGTATCCTTCCGACTTTTGCCACAATCTGCCCTAGTAACATTTTGGTTTTATACTGGTTTTATGTTACTCTTGTAGTGTAAATTATGCTCTTCAAGAGCGTTATAAAACTTAAAATGTTACTTGGGTGGTTTATCCTTCACCGCCGCACGCGGTTCTCTTGCCAAAGATACAGTAGACGTTCGATAACTGCAAGTCATTTAACTGCAATGCTTTTTAACTGCAATTCGATAGTTGCAACATTTTTGCAGTTATCGGACCGCTAAATTTCAAACTGATGTCAAACTCAATGACAGCTGCATTGCGCTGCACATTGCATCTAACGTTGATTGTCAACCGTTTGACGTCTAGATTGCGTTGCAGTTATCGAACGGCATTCGTTAACTGAAAAGTAAACATTTTGCAGTTATCGAACGGCTACTGTAGTCCTTACTCATAAACTAAACACGCATCTCTCGAATACCCTGAATTCTTGCAAGTCCTCCTCGAGCATGGCCAAAATCTCATGTCCGTAGCCCGAGCCGCACAATTTTGGTATATTTGGTTACAGCTACTCAAATATGACTAGATACGGTCGCACATTAGTCACAATATCTCTTCTATGACATTTTTGTTGCTCGGGAGAGTACTACCGTCTTATGGACGTTTTGTTCATGACACATTTGATGCTGAAGCTTTTTGACCGTAGTTTCTTCTGGAGCCCGTAGTAGGCCCGACTTCCACTGATGATGCGCCTTCGTATTTCACGACAAACATTATTATCTACGAAGCCGGCTTGATAACATCCCACGAACTCATTCACTCACGATGACATGTTGATGTCCTGGAATATAATTTTGTAAAGGGCATTAAGGATGAAAGTTGTTACATTCTAGCTTGTAGATGGGGCATATGACCCCTTCCTTCAAATCCTACCATCCAATCCAGATTTTAACTATCAGTCTGTGAAGACAAGTGGCCAGCTTTTCCGGGCCCATCGCAGGCGAAGTTCCAGTTGAAATGTGGAGCCATAGAAGAAGAAGAAGAAGATATTTACCATATGGGGCGATATGGCCGCCATACATAAAACGCGACGCGAGACTGGATACAACACTTCTGGTTCTTACAAACAAAACAAGGATTTTTTTTAAATTACCTTTTTGTCGACCGGTTTGGGGCTCGATGCTGCCCATCTACAGGACGTGGTCCAACTAGTTACAAAGAGGAACGATTACATTTTTGTACTTGGCACAGTACACGTCGAAAATAAATAGCTTCACATTATTTTTTGTTTCGTCAAGTGGAAGAGGGAAGATGATATTGGGGCTTCATCTTCATTCATTAGCTGCTGTTCGGTACTGGCAATGTATAGAGATTCCTAAGCGTTTAATTGGGAATACTTCCTTACGCACTTTTTTAACTTTGCCTGCTCCCAATCTATAGTGTGGTCAAGTTCGACAGTGTGCGCTGCCACACTCGAGTCGTGGAAACGGCCATTCTCCGCTGCATTTCTATGCTCCCTTAGGCGGACCTTGAATTTCCGGCGCGTTTGGCCAATGTACACTGCAGGGCAATTTTTACAGGGAATTTTATAAATGCCTGACATATTGCCGATTTCACCAATTTGAAGAGTTATGTGTAGATTGTGATTTGCCCGCTTCTTTTTCTCACACTCACTCTCATTTCGGGTTGATCGATTTTTGTTGCTGAAATTTACCCAATTATAACCCATTACTCGTTAGTCACATGTAAGCGTGTACACTAAATCGATTCCCGCCATGATTTGACGTCTATTTGTTTTCAGATTGAGCACTCACACACAAATATTATACACGGAAAATCAAACTTTTATGAGTGTATTGAGTGTGAGAAAAAGATGACTGTGAGAAAAAAATCTCGCAAAACTCTTATAAAGTGCAAAAAGCGCAATATCTTCTTTCGAAATTTTATCTTTCAAAGCACATAAACAATATTTTAGGGTATTCCCACTTTTATAGACTGCTTGAAATCCATGTTCCTTGAGGATATGCTGAACGGCGTTTATAGGCTTATCCTTCGAACCTTCTCCTTCTCCGGTTGCAGTGTAGTAGCGTTTTGACGGTGTTTTTTTCTTTCATGTTTTCTAAGAATTTTTCGAACAAAATTTTCATCATAACCGTTCAATTTCACTGCTTCATGGATCTTCATTTTTTCCGCTTCGAACTCCATCTCCTCCATTGGAATATTGAATAATCGGTGCGCCATCGAACGAAAGGCAGCTTGCTTTTGGGCACCAAAATGGTTAGATTCTGATATAATGTATCGATCGGTGGACGTTGGTTTACGATAGATACCAAACTTCAGCGTGTTGTTCTCTTTTCTGGTGATCAGAAGATCCAAGAAAAGGAGGGTGTTGTTCTGTTCCTTCTCAACCGTAAACTTTATTGTTTCATGTTTAGAGTTTAGCAGATCAAGTGTTTGTGAGAAGTAGCGCTCTTTAATTATCGCAAAGACGTCGTCCACGTAACGCCTCCAGATTCGAGCGGAGAGTTTTTCTTTTGTGAGATCTACTTCAAAATCACTCAAGAACACATCCGCCAAAAGTGGTGATAGTTTGCTGCCCATGCTGAGACCAAACGTTTGTTTGTAAAACTTAACCCTGAATATGAAGAAATTTTGCTTCATACATACTTCTGCCACAGTTAGGTAAGCGGCGATGTAATTGGGGGGTGCTCGTTTTCTCTCTAGGTGCCTGCGCATACTTATAATAGCTTCAGCCACGGGTACATTTGGAAACAGTGCAGTTACATCAAACGAAACCATTATTTCTCCTCGTCGCATCTTGACATTCTTAAGTTTGTCCACAGGCTCTACGGAATTTTTGACGATTAAACCGTGGATAACCGGATACTTCCTCATTTCGTCTATCAACCATCAGGCTGCCATTTTTTTTCGTTGGGGTGCAGATGTTTGAAGATATGGGCCCCAACCTTTTTTCGTTTGTAAGAATCATAAGTGTTGTGTCCAGTATCACGTCGCGTTTTATGTATATTCTTACGTTAGCACAATCTTTAAAAAATGAATGATATGGCCACCCCCTCGGGGCAAGACGAGCAAAGACCAAACCATATCCGTTGTTTTGAATTATCTCTGATTCAGTCAGAAACTATTTTGATTATTTTTGAAAGGCATTTAATGGTTAGGCGACTCTTAATCCTGGAGATGATCTTATTCCTAATAAAGCTGGCAAAACCGCCCCAAGTCGATATATATCCAAAGATTTATATCCTATTAATCATAATTGTTGTAAATCTCCTCAAATTATTAATTAATTAATTTATTTACTTATTTATTTATTTGTATTTGAACTAATCGTACAGACAGATACTACTAGCTAATTATACTACTTCTAAACACACACTTGGTCATATTATAATCAGAATAAACATACACTTCATTAAAACGTCGACAACAAATATCAAACAGGTTATTCTGTCCAAAAACGGTACGGTGAGCTGGAAGATGTAGAAAATCTGTATGGCGGGTTTATCTCGCAGGAACGTTGATGTTGACATTACTCAGCAGCGCCGGACAGTCAATGTTGTGGGACAGGATATCGAACACCAACAACAGTTGAAGAAGGATTTTCCTTCTGGCCAGAGATGACAAATGAATTAATCCATAGCGATGCTCATATTGGGGAAGGCAGACGGGGTCATTGAACGGTAGTCGACGAAGCGCAAATCGAATGAAATTTTGTTGAATTCGCTCGATCCGATTACTCTGCACTACATGATATGGAGCCCACACGAGGACAGGGTATTCCAGTGTACTGCGGACCAGGGCACAGTAGAGAGTTTTCAAGCAGTATATATCTTCAAACTCTTGAGCGTTTCGTTTTATAAATCCAAGTGTTGCATACGCTTTAGCGGTTGGTGTAGTTATGTGCCAAATTGAAGTTGAGCCTGGAATCTAGCTGGACGCCAAGGTCCTTGACGGTGCTGACTCTTGTGATACTGGCGGCAGACATATTATAATCGAAGACAGATGGACTTCTCGATCTACTGAACGATATTACATTGCATTTTTTGACGTTGATTTCCATTAAATTTAGCGTGCACCATTTTACCAATGCGTCGATGTCAGCTTGGAGGGCACAGCATTCTACCAAAGATGACACCACTCGAAAGAATTTCAAGTCATCAGCGAACATCGCTTTCGGGGATTTAATTGTGGTGCAGAGATCATTCACAAAAAGCACAAATATGAGTGGACCTAAGTGACTTCCTTGTGGAACGCCGGAAGAGATAGCGAAAGAGTCCGAGCAGGTGGGAAGGCCCATTCTGTCCAATTTATCAACGGTCAATAAATGCGGCACTCGATCAAACGATTTAGTGAAGTCAATATAGATGGCGTCGTCTTGCTCCCGATTCTCGAGGGATTGACCAAAGGAATGTCAGGAGATTGGTCGTAGTAGATCTTTTTTCACAAAGCCATGTTGATGTTCAGCAATAATATGATGTATCTTCGGGTAAAGCGCGTCGTAGACCAGGCTCTCGAAAACTTTTGAAAGGCAATTTAGGATTGATATACTTCGATAGTTTTCCACATTGTGAATGCTACATTGAAAGATTGTAGAGCATGATTTCCATGCTGGAACCGCTCAGCTAGGCAGCACAGTTTAGAGTAAAAAACGGTGAAAGTCGATCAGGTCCGATGCTTTTAGAATTGTCCACCTGTTGAAGCTTTCTCAGCCCATCATCTGTTAAAAACTGAATAGCGTAACTTACTTATGGATCCTGTACACCTTCGGTGGTGCAAAGGGCCGACTTGAAAGATCTCTATCCTGAGCGATGTCAAGCTATCGCTTTAACCTGTTGCCAGGTTAGATTTCGGTCGACTTCCTTTATTTCTTTATTGAGGCTTCGCCGCCATGAGCCTCTGTATCTGCCTCTGCTGCGATGTCTCACTAGGTTCCAGTCTAATGGTTGTTTACAGATTTCGTTTCCGCCCCTACGTTGAGTGTGGCCGACCCAGTCCCATTTAGCGTAACGTTGAAGTCATATCGCGGGAAAGTGTCTAAATACGCTTCAGACGGAGGTTATCAGTTTTGACTTAACACGCTCCGAAAGAAGGACGAGAACAAATTTGCCAAATCGAGTGACGTTTCAGCTGTAACTCCATTGTAAGCAGACACGCTGAGAAATTCCATTCATCTGCTTCCGACTTCTAACAAATGACCAAAAAGTGTTTGGATTGTCCTTGATGTTCTCCTCGGTTCGACGAATGTAGCAGCTAAAGCATTGCGCGCGCAAAGAGTTATATTCGCCCTCTAAGTTGTATAGCTCTTTACATTAGGGGTCGTACAAAATGATGTCACAGGTTTTAGGGGGGAGGGGGTCTAAGATGTTGTGACACTACATGTACTAGGTATAGAGATGAGTGACGTTTAGCGCTCGCACACTAATGTGCAATTCGTCATGTGTAAAAACATGTTTGTTTTCCTTCTGCTCATAACCTCAAAAATGATCAGGCCATCACAATGATTTCAAAAGAGCCAAAAAATATATGGAAATATACTCAATTTTACCCAATCTATGCTGAGTTGCACCATCTAGAAGTGTTTGTTTTCCTTTTATCGCCACTCACACATTCGGACGTGAGAATTTCAATACAAAAAAGCGTGACAGAGAGTGGAGGTGGGGGGGTTCTAGAAATCCCAAAATGTAGTGGACGTCATATTTGAAACACCCCTTATTATTAATCATTCATCGTAATAATAATGTGAATATAATGCTAACTTTTCATTGCTTAGTTTTTTTAAGCTGGCTTGTAGAGCCTGACACCATACCCCCTTGTACTCCCGGAGGACCCTAGACCCTCGCTGGCACTCGTTCGAAGATCAGCAGCCCCTAAATGGGCCAGTTGCTGCTGAGAGCTGCACCTCCTTGGAGGAAAGACGTTCGATCAGATTTGCACCATACGACCAAAATTCCCACTGGCGTTGGTTACCCGATCTTGTCATCAGTGTTGGTAAAATCAATCACAAATCTCAATCATAGAGTGCTCCTGAGCGAGCAACCTCGTTTTCAAACTAAAAGGAATGCATGATGAGTTTTTCATGCCAAATCGTTTCGTTTCACACATTTTCCAAAAAATCATTTTGGTCCGAAATGAGTTTAAAACCAATTTGGGGGCAATTTTTTGTTCACACACACATTTTTTGTACACTTCACAGGTACTGATTTGATGCGTTTCAACTCACGCTTGATTTGAATCGTCCATAAGTTTTGAGATTTTGAGTTTTCTTGCCATGAGACGAGACGAGTTTGTACAATTTCATTTAATTCTACCACTTTATTTTACCTTTAACCTTTAACAGATACGTATTTTGACTTCAACAGTAAGGCCGTGGAGGGAAGTGGAGTAGAATCTTGTGACCCTATTTGGTTTCAAATAGTAATCTAATGACGTTATTTTGTTTTAAATTTATTAAAATTTAACATCGTGTTACAAGTAATAAATTTCTGCACTACTACAGATGTGACGCTTAATTTGTGCGCCATTTTGTGACACAAGTAAATTAATATTCAAGGACATTTCTTTCACAAGCAAACTACCCTATGAATTAAAAGTATTGAGAATCGAATTTTGACCATAATTTATATTTCAGCTGTTTTTCGATAAGTTCTGCATACATTGGTAGGGTTATATGACAAACAAAGATAACTCCGGGCAATTACAATTCTGTTGGAACCGCAACAGCTAATGCGATCATTACAACATCGCCCGAGCAAGGCGGACTCACGATTTTACTACTATTTTTGATTCATTCTACATAAGTTGAAAGGCTGGGATGCATTCATATTGCAGTGACAAGGATAGAAAACAAAATGATTACCGGTTATTAAATATTTAATATGGCTTATGTAATAAGTCCAAACGGTACTTGATTTATGAATTCTTGATCTAGTGTTTCTAATAAAAATGTATTAATCGTCTGTTACAGTAGTTGATTGGTGTGAAAAATGCATTGTTTTTTTTTGTAATGAAGCATGACTTTCTCTTTGCTTTTGTCGCAAACTGGCTCGAATTTTAAAGAATATAAATGATCGATTCTAAGCCCATGCAATACAAAAAATTGCTATTTCCAGGTCAATTTATCCAATAACACAGGTATTCTGTTCTTTTGGGAACAGAGAGATAACCAAATAAATGTGAGTAAAATCTAAGATAGGTACCTATAGAGAATAATAACACAGTACGGAAAAAAACCTATTGATTAAGGTTGATCTTATGTCGCTAAGCATCGCGTGTTTAAGTTAAGCATAAACCGCAGGTATAATCAAGCACCAAAAAAAGGTCTGTGAAAAATTCGGATATCACTTTGAACAGGCTAATAAATTGCCTATATATCATGCTTTTCTCCAACGTTCTGCTCTGCTGACTATGGGTATATTTTGGTTGCTTTTAAAATAGTCATGGGTGTTTTTAAATATGGTTTTCTTCAGTGGAGAATAATAACTTTTGTGAGAGTGATGCAGTGTCTGGTCCTCGACTACCTGCTGGCTGGATTTTTATGTTTTTAAATTTACTTAAGGCTGTTACACCTTTGTGCAGAATCCCTTAATATGTGGTGCTCTTTATTACCTGATCCTCTGCTATCACCACCGCCGCTGCTGCTTCCGGTATTAACCGGACGAACGAGATCGTCGCCACATGCCGCTTCAAAACCTAGGCTATGGCGTTGGTTCATTTTGTTTCGTAGCTGTGTTTGCGTCGGCAGGGTATGGGAATGTTCACGGTGTTTTACCTGTTTCAGTGAAACACAAGTTCGATTAAAATGTTCCTATCAATGGAAAAATAGCGGGAATACTCACACTTGAATCAGTGTAAGACTGAAATGTAGGCATGGGAGCGTTGACATCACGCTTTGTTACTACTTTCTCCTGAATGGAGTTCAATGTTTTCGAAAACCATGGCTGCCAACTGCTGCGATTGGTTTGAAGCTCTGTCAAAGTGGCGGTTAGTTGATGATGAAGATCCTAGAAGAATGATTTACATATAAATGATACAAACATTAGGACTTGCATGGTCTTGATAGAACTCAATTTTGAAATTGGTGTACTTTTTGGATTCATATGATACATCAAACAAATGATCAAAGATGTTAAGTTCCTAATTTAGATATTTGCATGACTCGATGGAATTTTATGATTCTAGCCTTTTGTGAATCATATGTCAACAACCTTTCATTTAACCTTAAACTTCTGGAGCTCGCATGGTCGTGGCACGCAGTCTCGCTCGTATTGAATTTAACAAGCGTGCTTTTTTCGAGCGTGTTATACTTTTTACAGCAGTGCGAGTCCCCGCCGGTTAACATTATAACATATGTGGTACAGGATACTGGTTGCAATTTAATTAAACACAAAAAACCTTATCTCGCAATAACTCAAAAGTTCTTAACTCGCAAAACAACTAACCTGATTTTTACATTCCGCTTCCACTTGGGCCAGCTTCGTTTGGGCCAGCTCTTGCTCCAGTTCTAATATCCGTTGTTTCGCTATCAGCAACGGATCCAACGGACCGAGATTACTTTCCGTCTGCTGCACGGTTTGATCATTGTTATTCTCGTTGTTGGCGTGCTGCAAGTTCTTACCGTACGATTTATGCAATGGTGATGACTTCGGAATATTGGACGAACACTTTGAACAGCCAGATACGGTTTTCTGAAATACGAACGTGTTTCATTGTACCTAGTTGTTCATCGCCTGACGTGATTATAAAGTCACTTACCGTCAAATCCTCCAACATTTGATGAAGTTCATTGTTCTCGTGCTCTTGCCGTTGGATAATCTGCTTATAGTCACCAATAATTCCATTGTTCTTCTTGTCCACCTTTGCCTGGGCCTCCAATTTCTCATTCAGCGTTACAATCTCCAGCTGCAGCTTGGCCCTCTCCTCGTGGAAGCGTTGTTCGTACTGCTTCATCTCTCGTTCTTTGCGCTCATTTTCCTCCTTCTTGGCGAGGTACTCCAGTTCGTATTTCTTCAACTTCTTCACCTTGCAGTCAAACGCGAGCTTCATCAACTTTTTGGCTTGATTCTCGCTTCGGCATTTCTTGGGTAGTGTTACGCGGAAGTACTTCAATATTCCTTCGAAATCTAGTTCCAGGAGATCTTTCTTGCACACCGAGAGCAACGTTAATGCAACCTGGAATAGCACTGGAACCCCATCCAGAAAGAACGCATCCAAAATGGAGAACGCAAAATACAACGGAAAGCGTGCCGTGAACAGGCTCAGGAACCATTGCTGGGCAAACATATGCGTTTCAACGCCTGTGTTAAGAAAGTGCTCGTACAAATCCGGCAGATGGTCTTTCATTAATCGATTCAACTGATAAAGACGCAGATGTAGTGACTCGAAGCCCATTTTATACATGTCTCGGAGCCCGTAGTTGTACATCAAAGCTACCAGGACGCAAAAAGCCTCCTCCTCAGGCATCTGGAAAATAAAATTCAAATAAATATAATATTACTGTTTGATCCGTTACACGCGATTTGGAGAGTCTATCGAAATAAAAACTACGGGTTCGGTTTCCCAATCGTTATTGCTGTATTCGGTCAGTTCTCTATTCTACTTCCGTGTGTATCCCACTTTCTGGATTGCCGTTCCATACATTTAGGACGATACGCTTGACAGCTTACTAGTGCGGTCTCCCAGAGTTCATTGAAAATTGGCTTACTACTTTTTTTTATTCATCCGCTGGAGCTACTACTGTATTCGCATTCGTCATACCAAAATGTCAAACTATCAATCTCAATGAATGCTTGCCACTACGTCGATCCCGCTGGATCCGGAAGCCGAGGCAGTGTGTGGCCTTACCGAAGTTTCCTCTTCAATCGCTGGTCGTTTGTCAAAATCAACAGGTAATAAACGAAATATCGCCAAGAAGAGTATATTTTCATCCAGCATCCAGACAGACAAGTGTCAACCCGCGATCGCAAATCGTCTATCATCGCATTTCATTTATTTTCATTTATTTAGTTAACATCTAAACAGATAACACAGAATCAACAATTTGACGCCACAATACACGGTTCGAGGCCGCAACTCTCCATCCTCGAATGCGCCCCACGTTCGCCAAGTCGTTTTGCCTCTGGTCTGCCCACCTTGCTCGCTGTGCTCCACGCCGTCTGGTACCTGCCGGATTGGAAGCGAACACCATCCTTGCAGGGTTGTTGTCCGGCATTCTTGCAACATGTCCTGCCCATCGTACACTTCCGGCTTTAGCTACCTTCTGGATACTGGGTTCGCCGTAGAGCTGGGCGAGCTTGTGGTTCATTCTTCGCCGCCGCCCACCGTCTTCTTGCACACCATCAAAGATGGTCCTAAGCTCCCGTCTCTCGAATACTCCGAGTGCTTGCAAGTCCTCCTCGAGCATTGTCCATGTTCCATGTCCGTAGAGGACAACCGGTCTTATAAGCGTCTTGTACATGACACATTTGGTGCGGTGGCGAATCTTTTTTGACCGCATATTCTTCTGGAGCCCACAGTAGGCCCGACTTCCACAGCCTTCGTATTTCACGACTAACATTGTTATCAGCCGTTATCAAGGATCCAAGGTAGACGAATTCCTCAACCACCTTGAATATCCCCGTCTATCGTAAACTGCTTCCCAGGCGGGCCCTGTCACGCTCGGTTCCGCCCACAAGCATGTACTTTGTTTTCGATGCATTCACCACCAGTCCAACTTTTGTTGCTTCACGTTTCAGACGGGTGTACAGTTTGCCACCTTTGCAAATGTTTGGCCGATAATGTCCATGTCATCCGCGAAACAAATAAATTGACTGGATCTGTTGAAAATCGTACCCCGGCTGTTACACCCGGCTCTCCGCATGACACCTTCTAGCGCAATGTTGAACAACAGGCACGAAAGTCCATCACCTTGTATTAGTCCCCGGCGCGATTCGAACGTTCGCGTTCGCCCGAAATCTTCACACAGTTTTGCACACCACCCACCGTTGCTTTAATCAGTCTGGTAAGCTTCCCAGGGAAGCTTTTCTCCTCCATTCCGTCGTCCGTCGCATTTCATACTCGGCTTCATTAATTCAGTCCGTATTAGCCTTGTTCAACTTGCAGACATTACCGTGCCTTACCATTTGAATTCACGATCGTTGCTGGTCCATCTCGTCGTGAGTCCATTGTGTCTGTTTAGTCCATGTCATGTTTATCTAATGATCGTTACATTGTTCAGTTGCCATTTATCCGTGTAACGTTGAAGGAATGACTCCGAGAAGAACATGTTGTCAATCGTCATCAGGCAGCCGTGACAGTAAAGCGCGCACCCCAATACGCCACCGCATAGGCTGCGAATCCGGCAACCGACGAGGGTTTTGGTTGTTTCGTAAATTCATCACGGGGGATAGTCGCGCAGCGAAGGTGTATTATGCAACGTACACACCAGTCAAGCAGTTTAACGAACATTGGCACCACCCCCATGAAAACGCTTCGGTTGCTGCTTTGTTGGAACGTGTGTGAAGTTATTCGAACAACCATTTGACAGATGGCGGCTCGGTTGGACAAAATTAAAACGCTTTGATTTTGGATTGAGTTGTCGGGGGTGGAGTCAAGGTTCGCCGAACATGTTTGAGCATTTGTAGTAAAGTTGCACAAACCCCCATATATTTGTTAATGGTTGGTGCTCAAGTTGGCGCTTCGGTCGTTCGTGTGTGATATTGTTGGTCGAATAAATTGATTGTTCGTGTCGCTGTTAATGAAACTTGATGGATGTTGGAATAAACGAGAGGTGGAGTCAATGTTGGTCAAACTGCTTGACAAAGTAACAAAGTAACAAAAAGTAACAAAGCGTTACTATTGGTAACCGAATGAGAATTTTCTGGACCAAGACAGGACGAGAAACTTTCTCCTCTCCGAATACTAGGTATTTTTATTTCTTTATGAAAAAGAATTTCAGCCGGCTGGCTCGTCTCTTCCGGTGACTATCTTCATCTTGTATTGAACGCTCTTTGTAGGGCTATTGTAAAACGCATCATTAACACGCAGCTTCGGCTACTTTTCGGCTTCCATGGAAAATCTTGCTGCATCTACTTCCCGTTCATTATAATTAAACTCTACGTTCTGCTTTGCCGCTATCGCCGCTATAGATAGTATGGTAGGATGGGGCAAGATGGGTCACCTAAGGCGAATCCTCAATGCCTCAAAATAGAAACATTTCAATGTATCTTTCAACGTGGATCTATAAGAATAGCTCATAATCTGTAAGCCAGCGGTATGAAATAACAAAAATTCTACTTTTTATTTCATTTTGAGTCATTAAAGTAGAAGTCTACTGTCAATCAAAAATGCCGGGGCAAGATGGGTCAAACAGCGGGGCAAGATGGGTCACCTTTAAATTCTGCAATTATTATTGTTTTTATTCACAATAATAAATTACACACAGATAGATGAGTTTAATGTCAATCATGTTAAGGTACCCCGGGGCAAGTGAAAATACGGGGTAAGTGGGTACTTTGGCTGCCAATTAATCGGTGAACGTTTTTAATGGTAACAATGTTCTAGAAAGATGAAGCAGAACTATCAACGAATTCACCTGACACAAAAATATTTGAAATCAAAACCATTTGCGGAACCATACTAATGGTATTGCTTAATCATGACTTTAAACTACCGCGAAAAGCTATTCCCTTTATTTTAATTTGATTGATTTCCAACGAAATATTCGTTTCTAAATTCATCATTGATGTAGAAAGTGAATATTTTGAGCAATTAAATAATTTTGTGACATTGTAAATTATTTAAAAGTTTTGATTTAAGACAAAATCTGCAATTATCACTTGCCTTTAAGTTTTAACATACATGGGGAAAGTGGGACATATTTGAACAACATTTTCGATTGAGACATTTTACCTGTTTTTAGATTGTTGTCTAGTGAAAAATAACATCGACACTCATATATCATATGGACTGAATCAAATGCAGATGATATCGTTGGTTTCGATGTTAACCTATAAATAAACTATTTATTCTACAATAGATCAACAGGTTTGGTCTTCTGTTTTGTTATTTTCTAACTTCGTATCAGATTTACAGGTTTTCAGATAAATAAAGTGCTCAACACATGAATTGGCCATTTCGTTCTAAATTTACAACACTGCACATCGCCTGAATAAAAACTTACCTTTTGAAGTTCTAATTTATTTAATAATTTGTGTTCTATACAGAGAAACATTCATTCGGAAAGTGAACAAAGATGTGCTTATCCTTCCCATCTAACACATTTGGTAAGAAAGGAAGCTAATGGAAAGCCAGGCAACAGCCGCAATTAAACAGTAAACCGGCTGTTGTCTTGTTTTTATATCTGCTAATTGTAATCCCTTTCTTGTTGCAAAAACAAAAGTCTAACAAGCAATAAACCTCCATCCTTGATCTGCAACACTACGACTCAGGAATGACATGAACATTATATCTACATTCTTCAAATTAGTTTCGTTCGGCAATATAGAGCAGAATAGGTCCCACTTGCCCCGTTTTAAGGGGTAAGTGGGTCCCACAGCTAAATTTATTTCTGTCACTACCAATATTTTTTGTAACTGAATAAATGGCTTTAACACGTCTACACTTCACCAATGGAAGCAAATAATGATGTATCCTTGGTGAATGTCCGGAAGTGCCCTGTTTTCTAAGTATGCATTAACAATTTTGCTAAACTAACGTTTTTTAGGTCCCACTTGCCTCGGGGTACCTTATTGAATAAAAAAGGATTTTAAAGCCTCGGATTAGGAAATGGCACTACATTTAAAAATGTCTGTAATTTCTTATGAAAACAAACCGTCCGAGTATTGCTTTTTAAAGACAAAAATATGCATTTTTAATTAACAAATATAACATCATTATGCTCAAAAGTAACCTCAAATGATTACATCAGCAATGAAAAATATGTTTTGAATACGAATTATGTGCCCCATCTTGCCCCATTTGTAAGTTCGTGTTAGAATGTCTAATTTTCGATCAAATTTATCTATTTCAATGCAGTTAGTACAACATTGCCTACATTACTTATAATACTTTATTACTTTCACTATATTACTAAAAATGTTAAAATTTTAGATTGTTCGACGAGATTACACGTTTTAAAGAAAGTGTGTTTCGCATAAGAAACAATGCTGAAAAATATTTTACCTTATGCTCCACCAAAATAAAATTTTATGATCAAATTGAGTGACTACTAGAACCAAATTATTTCTCCTAGAAAGTCATAATCTCCACTTAATGTATACGATGCCCTAACTCATCTTACCTCATTTGCCCCGCCTAACCCTACAGCTCGTATTTAAAAACTGCAACATAATACTATTCGATGTCATTCATTAACGTTTAATCTTCATCTTCTTATTGGCATTACATACCCACACTGGGACAGAGCCGCCTCACAGCTTAGTGTTCATTAAGCACTTACACAGTTATTCACTGCGAGGTTTCTAAGCCAAATTACCATTTTTGCATGCGTATATCATGAGGTTAACACGATGCCCAGGGAAATCGAGTCAATTTCCAATCCGAAAATTGGCTAGACCGGCACCGGGAATCGAGTCCAGCCACCCTCAGCATGGTCTTGCTTTGTGGCCGCGCCGTCTTACCGCCCCATTCGTTTAATATATAACGTAATATTAAGAGGGAATTAGAAAAAAAACTATTCCAAAAGTCGAAACTCGAGTTATACATCAGTTTGGGAGTCTTATAAAAGAATGGAACGAGAAAAAAAGTCATACTCACATGAAGCAACAAGCTGGCCGCTATGTAGCTCAGTCCTTGGCAGTAGCCAACCTCCGTATCGTATACCGCATACGCTTTTGACACTTTATACAGACTGTCCTGCCCCATTCCACCGGTATCCTTAAAGTACCTATGTGCCGGAAATGTCCTATTGATGTCCCGCTGAATCACATTTTCGCAGCTCGTTTCTTTGGTAATCAATATACGATAGGAATCGGCCATATCGACTTTGTTTTCCACATTGGCCAGCTTTTGCCAAATTGTCCCACGCAGTATGTCCGGTATACCGCTGCGAACCAAGTTCGCTAGATTTTTCGGCCGTCTATCTAAGTTGTCACGGTCCCATTCGATCAAGATTTCGTTCCAATCTTCCAGCAGTGCCGTGGAACATTCCTTGGAAACTTCACCCGTTCCGCTCAGGAGCGGTTCATCGCCATCCGAGCTGTAATCCGGACTGGAGTCGTCGAACTCCATCGATTGCACACTGGCGGACGTTTTGAACGTCCATGTTTTGAAATTCAAATTCAACGACAGCGACGCCGGAGGCGTTGGTTCGACGATTTCATCTGAATGATCGATAGATTCCACCTTCCAATTGCCTTCGCCGCTTTCTCTCAACGTCAAATAATAATGCATTACAAGAAGCCGTTTGTTGGTGAAGAGATTATGCATGATCCTTAGTTCGCTTTGCGACAGAATCATAACGGACGTTTCGATTACGAACCGTACGGGTTCCTGGATACCCTTAATGACTAGATCGACCGCAACGGTCAGGGACTTTTTTTGCGTCTCCGTATTGAGTTGTTCAAATGCCTTATCGTTGGCCTTCCACTCTGCACGGATCTGGTACGGTAACTGAGAGTAATTTACTGCGGCTGCTAATGATGTTATCGATGCGGTCATCGGGTTCGCTGCCGGTGGCACTGCGACTGCATCTGTGTTGATGTAACCCATTGTAACCTAGAAGATGGTAATCGTTGTTTATTCAACCACAAAAAATACTATTTTGAAATTTACCATATCCAATAGCTGCATATCGGCTTGCCGTACAATCTTTCCAGGACTTAAAAGAACTCCAAAGCAGCGCTCAATATACAAGGGAGGATACTGATCTGAAGGAATTTGCTTCACGACTATGCAGACTTCCTTATCGGTGTTGCACCGTAGCCGGAAGCTTGACTTCGCATCCCGTGGTACAGTCGTGTAGCTATTTTTGTCCTTTTCTTTGATCTCCAGTGAAATGCTAAACTCATACATGGCCGACTGGATAGGATTGCCAGCGCTATCTGCCGTAATGGAGGACAACATGACGTTAGCGGTACTGTCCGCCAATGAAGTCGTCAAACTGGCCGGAATACTTGGCGGTAGCACGCGCTGGAAAGCTTTTGCGAAGCAAGCTGTTTAAATAAATGAGAAAGATAATTTGTATTCAATGCAAACCTAGTTGAGAATGCCAAAAGCGTTTGAAGCAACAACAGCATGAAATAAATTGAAAATACAGTTCAACCAAACTACCAACCGCTAACTTGGGTGACCGCTTCCGGGATGTTACATCTGAAGACATGGCACTGGTGCGTGGCAGTTTCCTGCGATTCTCCGTGGGACCAGGTGAACGCAAAGCACGCCTGGTTGGCCGTCTTAACCGGACCACGAGCAAAAAACAGAATCCGCTGAACCTCGTAAGTCGCTACAACAGTGTTCGTCTCACCATCGTAGAGTCTGTGGATGACGATGAGAGTATGAGCATCGTTATACTCAGCTTTTATTTTCTTCTAACTACTTACACAACCAATCCCTCCGATCGGGTCGGTATGCTGACGGACACTTTCATTCCGAGTGGCGATAGACTCGAGCTGGCGTTCATTTCTGCGACCTTCTGCAAAATTTCCTTCTCCGACTTGGGAGCATTGATTCGGGTAGCGCCCAAATAGGTTACCCCGCTAAAAATGGTGCACTCCTGATCGATATCGGACAGATCTTCGTCAGTTTCCGATGTCATTCTCTTCTCCACCATGGGGCTGGCATCTAGACAATCGTAGAACACCGACTGTCCGACACGGTTTTCCGGTGACTGTACGTTGGGTGTGCTGTCTCCTAGCTGGGTGTTGTTGACAATTGTCGGAGCTGTACGAGCTTTCAAGCCTTGCAAAGACAATTGTGGGACCAAGGCTCTGTTGCTGCCACTGATGTACGCTGGAGCGACAGATTTTATAGGGGCTGCAATATGCAAATTGCTAGTTTTGTTAGTACAAGACCGCACCAAATTAGAATACGAAAATGCCGGTAAAGTTCTTGCTATGAAGAAGCAGAATCATTTAGAAGATCTAATCACCAAATTTTCATTATGTACATTAGACTGGCCCAGATTAGTACGGGGAGAAAAAATGTTGTCGAATTCCACGGGGCACCCCCAGAAATGTGACTTTGAGTGAGAATATCAAACTCTCAAAATTTCAGCTCAATCGCTGGTTGCATAAGCTGGCGCATTTGCAATTCAGAGCTCAATCGAGCAATCAGAACCAATTTCCAGATCGAATGAGTATATACTGCCGTTCTACGCATAATTGTCCCATGTTTTCTTTGATGAAAAAAACCAAACTCGAGTCAATTTGTCCTACTAGTTTCAGAATCGATTGGATCTTAAAATTTAACAAACATTTTTGGGATGTTATGAGCGTAGGCAGCACTTTTCCAGGACACGCATCACTACTTATTCAAACGGTTTTCAGTCTCTATTATCATCAAGCAACAACTTCATTTTTTCAGTGGGACAAATTGACTTGAGTTTGAGATTTTTCATCAAAGGTAACATGGGACAATTATGCGTAGAACGTACAAACAAACATCAAGTGCGCCAGTTTACGCAACAAGCGATTGAGCTGAAATTTGGAGAGATTGATTTTCTCTCCCAAAGACACAACGAGGGGGGGGGGGGTGCCCCATGGAATTCGACAACTTGTTGTTTCCTGGAATGTACATTGGACCAGACCGTTGTAAAAAGCAGAATCACTCAGAAAATCATGGATTTAAAAAAAATCAATTTGTAAAAGACCAAATCACCAGAAAAAGAAATAAGAGCCTTGATTTTCATTACACCCCAATACTGCCGCTAACTGCAAGTCAGACTTATCTGTATATGGACGCCATATCCAGATAAGTCTGACTTGCGGTTAGCGGCAGAATAGGTATATACTTGAGCGAAGTTGGCTGTGATCGAAGGTAAGCGCATAGTTTTCATACGAAGAAAATGCCCAACAAACATTGACTAGTTGAACTAACATCAGTGTAAGAATTCAATTCAGCGCTGTGTTGAATTATGTCTGTACTATTTCTTATCGCAACATCTGTTCAAGCTTTGGCAAAGTTATACAACTACAGCATCTCATATTGATAAAGTTGTTTATTAACTGATTCTTAAAACCTTTGATAAGCATTTTACTAAGCCTTAATTCAGCTACATGTGAATTCTTCGAAAATAATAACGCATTGAAAACATCATCAAGATCTCCAACGAACGTAATGTTGAAGCAATTGCTATTTTCATATAACCATTTTAAAATTTTCCTAAATCGGGTCTCGAACGCTGGTGTTAAACGAGCAGGAAAAAAAATCGAGTGGGTAAAATTTTTCGACTTCCATGGTGGCGCCATCTATATGTGACATTTGAAGCTCGAGAGCTTTCGGAAGCTTAATTTTTTTCCTGCTGGGTTCACAAAATTCAAATTTTTCCTGCTGAGATCACAGTCATGCATTGAAATATTGAAATCAAATTAAGCAATATCCAATAAATTTAAGAGAATTTTATAAAACAAAATTGACAATAGTGATAAATTAAATATGTAGGCTATGCTACTAACTTGTTAATACGTTCATATCATTGCGTTCTAATCAACGATTTAAACTCACTGGACTGAGTACTTTTTTTATAACAAATGTAATAAATGTACATATTTATGAATAAATTCATATTTATTAATAACTTCACGATAACTGTATCTACTTAACTTGATGATTGCGCCAACGAGTATATTTTTCCTGCTGGTAGTTTTTTGATTGATTTCGAGAATTCTGGGTTAAGTGAAGTTGAATGCAGAACCAAATTTCAATGAGTTGTTGCTTCTAAAGTGAAACATGATGATTGCGCCAACGAGTATATTTTTCCTGCTGGTAGTTTTTTGATTGATTTCGAGAATTCTGGGTTAAGTGAAGTTGAATGCAGAACCAATCCTCAATAAGTTGTTGCTTCTTAAGTGAAACTTGATGATTGCGCCAACGAGTATATTTTTCCTGCTGGTAGTTTTTTTATTGATTTCGAAAACTTGTGAAGTTGAATGCAGAACCAAACTTCAATGAGTTGTTGCTTCTTAAGTGAAACTTGATGATTGCGCCAACGAGTATATTTTTCCTGCTGGTAGTTTTTTGATTGATTTCCAGATCTCTGGGTTTAGTGAAGTTGAATGCAGAACCAAATTTCAATGAGTTGTTGCTTCTAAAGTGAAACATGATGATTGCGCCAACGAGTATATTTTTCCTGCTGGTAGTTTTTTTTATTGATTTTGAGAACTCTGGGTTTAGTGAAGTTGAATGCAGAACCCAACCTCAGTTAGTTGTTGCTTCTAAAGTGAAATTTGATGATTGCGCCAACGAGTATATTTTTCCTGCTGGTAGTTTTTTGTTGATTTCGAGAATTCATGGTTAAGTGAAGTTGAATGCAGAACCAAACTTCAATGAGTTGTTTGCTTTCTTAAGTGAAACTGATGATTTGCGCCAACAAGTATATTTTTCCTGCTGGTAGTTTTTTGATTGATTTCGAGAACTCTGGGTTTAGTGAAGTTGAATGCAGAACCAAACTTCAATGAATAGTTCCTTCTAAAGTGAAACATGATGATTGCGCCAACGAGTATATTTTTCCTGCTTGTAGTTTTTTGATCGATTTCGAGAACTCTGGGTTTAGTGAAGTTGAATGCAGAACCAAACCTCAGTTAGTTGTTGCTTCTAAAGTGAAACTTGATGATTGCGCCAACGAGTATATTTTTCCTGCTGGTAGTTTTTTGATTGATTTCGAGAATTCTGAGTTAAGTGAAGTTGAATGCAGAACCAAACTTCAATGAGTTGTTGCTTCTTAAGTGAAACTTGATGATTGCGCCAACGAGTATATTTTTCCTGCTGGTAGTTTTTCGATTGATTTCGAGAACTCTGGGTTAAGTGAAGTTGAATGCAGAACCAAACTTCAATGAGTTGTTGCTTCTTAAGTGAAACTTGATGATTGCGCCAACGAGTATATTTTTCCTGCTGGTAGTTTTTTGATTGATTTCGAGAACTCTGGGTTTAGTGAAGTTGAATGCAGAACCAAACCTCAGTTAGTTGTTGCTTTTAAAGTGAAACTTGATGATTGCGCCAACGAGTATATTTTTCCTGCTGGTAGTTTTTTGATTGATTTCGAGAACTCTGGGTTTAGTGAAGTTGAATGCAGAACCAAATTTCAATGAGTTGTTGCTTCTAAAGTGAAACATGATGATTGCGCCAACGAGTATATTTTTCCTGCTGGTAGTTTTTTGATTGATTTCGAGAACCCTGGGTTAAGTGAGGTTGAATGCAGAACCAAACCTCAATGAGTTGTTGCTTCTAAAGTGAAACATGATGATTGCGCCAACGAGTATATTTTTCCTGCTGGTAGTTTTTTGATTGATTTCGAGAATTCTGGGTTAAGTGAAGTTGAATGCAGAACCAAATTTCAATGAGTTGTTGCTTCTAAAGTGAAACATGATGATTGCGCCAACGAGTATATTTTTCCTGCTGGTAGTTTTTTGATTGATTTCGAGAATTCTGGGTTAAGTGAAGTTGAATGCAGAACCAAACCTCAGTTAGTTGTTGCTTCTAAAGTGAAACTTGATGATTGCGCCAACGAGTATATTTTTCCTGCTGGTAGTTTTTTGATTGATTTCGAGAATTCTGGGTTAAGTGAAGTTGAATGCAGAACCAAACTTCAATGAGTTGTTGCTTCTTAAGTGAAACTTGATGATTGCGCCAACGAGTATATTTTTCCTGCTGGTAGTTTTTTGATTGATTTCGAGAACTCTGGGTTTAGTGAAGTTGAATGCAGAACCAAACTTCAATGAGTTGTTGCTTCTTAAGTGAAACTTGATGTTTGCGACAACGAGTATATTTTTCCTGCTGGTAGTTTTTTGATTGATTTCGAGAACTCTGGGTTTAGTGAAGTTGAATGCAGAACCAAACTTCAATGAGTTGTTGCTTCTTAAGTGAAACTTGATGATTGCGCCAACGAGTATATTTTTCCTGCTGGTAGTTTTTTGATTGATTTCGAGAACTCTGGGTTTAGTGAAGTTGAATGCAGAACCAAACTTCAATGAGTTGTTGCTTCTTAAGTGAAACTTGATGATTGCGCCAACGAGTATATTTTTCCTGCTGGTAGTTTTTTTTTATTGATTTCGAGAACTCTGGGTTTAGTGAAGTTGAATGCAGAACCAAACCTCAGTTAGTTGTTGCTTCTAAAGTGAAATTTGATGATTGCGCCAACGAGTATATTTTTCCTGCTGGTAGTTTTTTGATTGATTTCGAGAACTCTGGGTTTAGTGAAGTTGAATGCAGAACCAAACTTCAATGAGTTGTTGCTTCTTAAGTGAAACTTGATGATTGCGCCAACGAGTATATTTTTCCTGCTGGTAGTTTTTTGATTGATTTCGAGAACTCTGGGTTTAGTGAAGTTGAATGCAGAACCAAATTTCAATGAGTTGTTGCTTCTAAAGTGAAACATGATGATTGCGCCAACGAGTATATTTTTCCTGCTGGTAGTTTTTTGATTGATTTCGAGAACTCTGGGTTTAGTGAAGTTGAATGCAGAACCAAACCTCAGTTAGTTGTTGCTTCTAAAGTGAAACTTGATGATTGCGCCAACGAGTATATTTTTCCTGCTGGTAGTTTTTTGATTGATTTCGAGAACTCTGGGTTTAGTGAAGTTGAATGCAGAACCAAACCTCAGTTAGTTGTTGCTTCTAAAGTGAAACTTGATGATTGCGCCAACGAGTATATTTTTCCTGCTGGTAGTTTTTTGATTGATTTCGAGAATTCTGGGTTAAGTGAAGTTGAATGCAGAACCAAATTTCAATGAGTTGTTGCTTCTAAAGTGAAACATGATGATTGCGCCAACGAGTATATTTTTCCTGCTGGTAGTTTTTTGATTGATTTCGAGAACTCTGGGTTTAGTGAAGTTGAATGCAGAACCAAACCTCAATTAGTTGTTGCTTCTAAAGTGAAACTTGATGATTGCGCCAACGAGTATATTTTTCCTGCTGGTAGTTTTTTGATTGATTTCGAGAATTCTGGGTTAAATGAAGTTGAATGCAGGACCAAACTTCAATGAGTTGTTGCTTCTTAAGTGAAACTTGATGATTGCGCCAACGAGTATATTTTTCCTGCTGGTAATTTTTTGATTGATTTCGAGAACTCTGGGTTTAGTGAAGTTGAATTCAGTCCCAAACTTCAATGAGTTGTCGCTTCTTAAGTGAAACTTGATGATTGCGCCAACGAGTATATTTTTCCTGCTGGTAATTTTTTGATTGATTTCGAGAACTCTGGGTTTAGTGAAGATGAATACAGAACCAAACCTCAGTTAGTTGTCGCTTCTAAAGTGAAACATGATGATTGCGCAAACGAGTATATTTTTCCTGCTGGTAGTTTTTTGATTGATTTCGAGAATTCTGGGTTAAGTGAAGTTGAATTTTACTTATGGATCCTGTACACCTCCGGTGGTGCAAAGGACCGACTTGAAAGATCTCCATCCTGAGCGATGCCCGGCTATCGCTTTAACCTGTTGCCAGGTTAGATTTCGGCCGATATCTTTTATTTCTTTATTGAGGCTTCGCCGCCATGAGCCTCTGGGTCTGCCTCTGCTGCGATGTCCCGCTGGGTTCCAGTCTAATGCTTGCTTACAGATTTCGTTTCCGCCCTACGTAGAGTGTGGCCGACCCAGCCCCACTTCCGATCCCGAATTTCTGTTGCTATCGGCCTCTGGTGACAACGACGATGGAGCTCGTTGTTTGAGATCCAGTTGTGAGGCCACCAGGCCCGAATTATATACCGCAGGCATCTGTTAATGAACACCTGCAGCCGTTGAGTGTTCTCCACTGATACACACCATGTTTCGCTAGCGTATAACAGCACAGATTTCACGTTAGAGTTGAAAATTCGTATTTTGGTGCGTTCACTTATCTGCCTGTTTTCCAGATATTTCTTAAACTCACAAAGGCAGCCCTTGCTTTCTTGATCCGTGCGCCTATGTCGATCTTGGTACCGCCGTCTGACGCCATTTGGCTACCAAGATATTGGAAGCTTTCAACATTCTCCACTGGTTGCCCGGCTACTGTGAAACTGGAAGGAGTCACCGTGTTTACATCCAACGATTTGGTTTTGTTGACGTTGATGACTAAACCTGCCGAGGAGGAGCGCTCGGTAAGGTCGTTGTGTTTACTCTGCATATCAAATCGCCGTTGCGCGAGGAGTGTAACGTCATCAGCCAATTCGAAGTCGTTTAGGTGCTCCATGGTTATAGGCTGCCATAACAGGCCGCGGTTTGGTTCACGATCAATCGCACCTACCAGAATTTCGTCGATTACGATGAGGAACAGTAACGGTGATAGAATACATCCTTGCCTCACACCAGCTACGACCCGGATAGGGTCGGACAGGACCCCATTGTGCAGCACTCTACACGAAAAGGCCTCGTACTGTGCTTCGATGAGGCCGATGATTTTCTCAGGAACCCCTTGCGTCTCAGGGCGCCCCATATTCTCGTGATTGAGACTGTCGAAAGCTTTTTCATAGTCGATGAATACCAAGTAAAGGGACTCTTGGAATTCGTTGACCTGCTCCAAAATGATGCGGAGCGTGACAATATGGTCCACACAGGATCTTCCGGCACGGAATCCGGCTTGCTGCCGCCGGAGAGTCGCATCGATCTTCTCCTGAATCCGGGATAGGATAATTTTGCACAGAACTTTGAGAACGGTACACAGCAACATAATGCCCCGCCAGTTATCGCATATGGCCAGTTCACTAAGATACCTTGCATCCAGTCGACCGGGAAAGTTGCGGTGTCCCAGATATTACGAAATAAACGATGCAGTAGTTGAGCGGATGTCATGGGGTCAGCTTTGAGCATCTCGGCTGATATGCGGTCGACCCCTGGGGCTTTATTCGATTTCATGCTTTGGATGGCTGTTTGAATCTCTAGCAGTGATGGAGCTTCGGTATTGACACGTGTTATACGTCGGATCCTAGGCAGATCATGCCGAGGTGGTGATGGCCTGGTTGGCACTTGAAAAGTTGTTCGAAGTGCTCGAACCAGCGTTTCAGCTGGTCAGTTGGGTCGGTCAATAACTGATCATTCGCGTCTTTCACAGGCATCGTTGCATTCATCTTCGCCCCGCTTAAGCGTCGTGAGATATCGTAGAGGAGGCGAATGTCCCCGGTTGCGGCGGCTCTCTCTCCTTCGTCGGCCAGAGAGTCTGCCCACGCTCGCTTGTCCCGTCGACATGAGCGTTTTACTTCCTTCTCAAGAGCCGTGTATCGTTGACGGGCTAAGACTTTGCTCCTCTGGTTTTCGATCGCTCTATCGCGGCTTTGGCTTCTCTTCGCTCCTCTATCTTCCTCCAGGTCTCATCGGTGATCCATTGTTTTCTCTGGGTGCGTAGTTCACCCAGATTGTTCTCGCTGGTGGCGATGAAGGCATTCTTGATGGCGGTCCATTGGTCTTCCACGCTGCCACCTTCCGGAATATCTGCAGCACGCGTCTCCAGTTCTTCAACGAAGGACCGTTTCACCGTGGCATCTTCCAGTCGGCGTGTGTTGAATCGTCGTCCAACTCTTTCCTCCTGCCGACGAATCCGCGCAATGCGCAGGCGTATTTCGCCGATGAGGAGGTGATGATCAGACGCGATATCGGCACTACGTTTATTCCGTACATCAAGAAGGCTCCGTTTCCATTTTCGGCTGATGCAGATGTGGTCGATTTGATTTTCTGTAAAGCCGTCACGGGAGACCCACGTGACCTTGTAAACTGGTCGATTTGGGAAGAGCGATCCACCGATCACCATGTCGTTATTACCAAAGAATTCTGCGAACAGTTCACCGTTTTCGCTTATCTCTCCAAGACAATGGCGTCCCATGATGCGATGGTTCGAGTTGTCAGATCAGATCTTCGCATTGAAGTCGCCCAAACAGATCTTGATATCACCCTTCGGAACTCTATCTACGTCGGCATTGAGTTGACTGTAGAAGTTCTCTTTGTCTTGCAAATCGGCAGTATCGGTTGGCGCATAACTTTGAATTATAGTAAGGTCTCGGATCCGTGTTCTAAATCTGGCAACGATTATCCTTTCACTTATAGGTTCCCACTTCATAAGCGCAGAGTGTGCCTGGTGCCCGCTTAGTAGGAAGCCAGCTCCGTGATGCCGGGGAGCGTGTTCACCTCGTAAACCAGAGTATACCAGAACTTGTCCCGACGGCGTTCTGTGTTCTCCAAAGTTTGGCCAACGGACTTCTCTCAGTCCCAGGATCTCAAGCTTCATGCGGCGTGCCTCATTGGCAAGTTGTGCCAATTAACCCTGCTGGGCTAGGGTTAAAACGTTCCATGTTCCTATTCGTGTCCGTTGTTTCGCGCTAAGAGTCGTCGCCGTAAAATCAGTCCGTATTCTTTCATTATCGGATTCTCGAACAAATTGATGTTTCGGGAACAGTAGGTTGTTGGCCCAAGGTTCCCTATCCACCGGGATGGGGCTGCCATCTTAGGTATAGCTACCGGGTAATAGCATTTCATACTCAGCCGCTGGATGCCAGAACAGACGCTGTTGGAGCCGCACCTCCTTGGTGGATAGACGCTCGATCAGTCGGGTCAAATTTGTTTAAAGTCCCACCCAACACCAGGACTAGGCTAGTGCGCTTTGAGCGGCACACGGTCGCTTTGATAGGGCCTGCTTGGGGACACATGCAGCTTTTTATAGAAGTTCAACAGAGCCCACTGTCGAACCCCACCACATCCTAGGCAGACCCCATAATACGCACCCTCTCACTCTAGCTGATGTCAGAAGGACAACAGTGCCCAGGCTGCACTACCAGCTAAGTACGCAACCCTTAATTGGCGGTCTATTGTCATCGGCAGACCCCACTATGGGGGATCCCCATACAAGCGAGCGGTCAAAAATAAAATTGGACTTTTAAAGTGATTTTCCACTTAGTTTTAGCTGTGTATGGTCGAAATAGCATGAATATACAATTTCCAACCCCCTTTGGGGATCGTCTATGAATTACGTAATTATTTTTTCATAGGTTCGATTAACGTGACAAAGCAAACCTATTTGGGAAGTTGAAATTTCGTGCGTTTTCTTAAGGAGAAGGAAGGGGCTGTACAAAACTAAGTTCAGCAATTTATGGACATTATGGCGGCGATCATGTTAAATGACATTAATTTCATGACATTCCGTGATATTTTTTGTTCTCACTTTCATGCCTCACAATTTGTATTTAGAACAATTTGTTTGAAAAAGTACTAGGATCTGAAGGATCATAAAGCATTCAATGTTAATCAAATAATCAGAATTGAAAATACCTTTTGAAAAAGGGTATTAGCAAATTAGAAATCGCAATCCCATGACATTTTTACGTGTACAAGTTATTCAAAAATGAGATTAATATATTCTCAAAAATGTGGACATTCATTGTGGAATGTAAGAATGCTCCATTCTTCCGAAAAGCAAAATTCTTTTAATTTAAATAACAACACTATTTGAATTACTTTTGATTTGTTTTCATGATTTCTACAAGTTATATACAGCATCATTCTTTTCTGTGTCAAGGTTTAAGTCTTCAATGATATTTTCTTCAATTCCATCAACGATGGAAGATGAGATAAATTCATCTAAAGTATTAGAAGATAAAGAACTTTTGAAAATCTTCAAATATTACAAAATTACGCATGGCATAAGAATAACTAAGTGAAAATTTTTTCCAACGTCTCCTCGTTATCCAAATCGAGCTTAAAATGGATCTGATTCATGTAAGGCACGAAGGAAAATGTCAACATTTGCCTCTCTTGATCATTTTCTTGCATTATGAGTTCTAAATTTCTTCAACTGTTTATATTGACTTTCCGCTGGTTGTTCAGCCAGTGAACCTCAAAGTGTAGATGAGTGAATAAATATTTCCCTACCATTAGCCAGACATTCATGAACACTAGCAGGAATTTCATACGCTCCGTTCTAACTAAGATATTGTTCGTCTTTACTTTTGCAATAAACATGTCGGGAATTATTGATTCCAGGAGATTTATAAATATTTACATATTATGAAATCTCATATTTAGTTCTCCATCAGTAGCTAATGAATAGCTCAGAAAATTAGGTTTAGAGAATGACTCAAACCACTCAAGCCCCAAACGCATTTCAGCGGAATGGCGACGGAAACAGTAAAATTTGACAGGAAATATATGAGCGAACTGTTAAATCCTTCCGTTACCGTTGTGCTGCATTGCATTGGGGGTTTTATTCATTTACTCCTTTGAAAAGTTAATTAAATGAGCTCAAATGGTTATAAATAAAGTCGAAGTTATTACCAATAAATGTATTTTGACCATACCCTTTGAGCGCATAGTTCAGTCTGACCCATTTTCAATAGGAAACGATGGGACTAGATTTCCCGTCGAATGAAACTTGTTGCGAGAAAATCGGACACAAATAAGTGTCTAAATGGCGATTGCGTTCTTTTGCGCACATACATACAGACGCGCATGCACACACATACAGACATCACCTCAATTCTTCGCGCTGAGTTAGTTGATATATACCACTAGGGGTCTCCGGGCCTTCTATCAAACATTCGTTTTTGGAATGAGCATTAACCTTGGAGTACGAGAGAGGCAAAACACGGTAAAAAACAAATGAAAAAAAATCAGAGTGACTTAACTATGTTAATTGCAAATACTGGCAAGAAATTCTTTCGGGACATTTTAGTCGAAGCTTTGTCCTTGATGTGTATCATAAAAGAACCTGGGGATTCCTGAGGAAAAAAGTTCTTCACTATCAAAGTTGAAAATAGCGTCGTTTTTGAAAAAATATTGCTTCCGCATTTTTCAATTTTTTTCACAGTGTAACCATTAGTTTTTGCACACCATTTAAAAGCTTATACAATAACCTTTGTAATGATGTATTAACATTGAAGAAAAACATTTAAAAAATATTTCAATAAATAGTTGAAAATAAAATATTTTTCAGAAAATTTGCTAACTTTTTACCCATTTCTGACTTTGCCACCTTATATCTTTTGGAACTAGTGCACCTAGAGACTTCAAATTCAGAATTTCTCTTAATTAGAGTATTGACAATGGAGAGAAAATATTTTAAAATAATTCGGAAGACATGACATTTTCGATTAATGACCGCCCGAAATCCTATAGTGGACCCGTGGAAGCGTGAGTATTGGAACTTGTGAGGACCAGAGCTATGTTAGGCGCCCCTTCCCGGATGTCAACTCACCATTTCGCAGCCCAGTGAAGTTGAATGCAGAACCAAATTTCAATGAGTTGTTGCTTCTAAAGTGAAACATGATGATTGCGCCAACGAGTATATTTTTCGTGCTGGTAGTTTTTTGATTGATTTCGAGAACTTGTGAAGTTGAATGCAGAACCAAACTTCAATGAGTTGTTGCTTCTTAAGTGAAACTTGATGATTGCGCCAACGAGTATATTTTTCCTGCTGGTAGTTTTTTGGTTGATCTCGAGAACTCTGGGTTTAGTGAAGTTGAATGCAGTCCCAAAACTCAATGAGTTGTTGCTTCTTAACCTTTGCATCCCCAACCTCTTTTGTGCATCAAAATTTTGGGGATGTTTTTGCTCTAATTCATTCAATTTTTGACCGATTTGTTTGAAATTTTCAGACATGAACCGAAAAATATCATAGTTTTAGAGGGTCAATCGATTGGATATATCGGTGCAACGATTCCGGATTTATACGGAATTCCAGTGGGGTCTGTCGGGAGGCCATTTTGGACATTTTTGACTTTTTTGTTTGTTATTCGTACCAATATCGTCTTTCTATACCCGTATCGTGAAGAAAATTTGTTTGCGATGCTTCTGAACGAATTTGGAAGCACGATGGCCACACTGGAACCGGTTCCGGGGCTCTAACTGGGGACATATATCAGATTGCTTCGAAATATATCATGAGGCATATCAATCATCGGCATTTTTTGGTGAAAGTTGTTTTGAAATTAGATTTAGATTTCTACTATCAATTTTGATCCTTTAGATCCAGTTGATCCAAACATCCCGGGACACCTGGAACCAATCCCGAAGACCCTGTGGAAGACTTGAATCCGGTTTTTGGGAAAAACAGCATGCGACATATCAAACTTCATGATTCACCATGACAAAAATGTAGGATAACATTTTTTAGATCTTGATTTTACTTCTGGCCAGTTCCGGGGTAGACCTGTGCGCCAGCACCGGTTCCGGGGTAGACCTGTGCGCCGAATGAAATTTAATCGGCGGCGGCGTGATAAAAAAATAGCCAGTGGTGGTGGCGTCACACCGTTGGCGGTGTATCGCCGTAGAAATTTCTCCGGAAGTTCCCCCAGGTATTCCTCCGGAAGTTCCTCTAGCAGAAATCGCTCTCGAAAGATAACGAACAACGATAAAAGAGAGGCAAAAACCTCTTGTATACAAGTTGAAAAAAAAAACTTATTCGCATAGACGGCCCCCACCGATGGGGTTAGATAAAACGCTTTGTTCTCGCTCATTTCAAGTTGGGGACCATATATTTTCGCACAGATGTGTAGAACAAGTTGAAATGCATCATCAGAACCGGTGCCCCCCGAAATTGGGGTTTCTTGAAAAAAAAACATATGAATCATAAGTTGTAGCACCCCGAATCAGTTCATTATCGCAACAGCTACCGAAAAACGTCTCTCGCGGTATGCCACCTATCGAGAGTATATACAGACATGATAAGTGAGAGATTTGCTCATTCTCATTTGGATTGAAACCCTGTCCTCTAGGAATTCCTCCGGAAGTTCCTCCGGAAGATTCTCCATGAATTCCTCCGGAAGTTCCTCCAGGAATTCCTCCGGAAGTTCCTCCAGGAATTCCTCCGAAAGTTCTTCCAGGAATTCTGTGGTAGCGTAACACCGTTGGCGACCGGTGGATGCGGTGTATCGCCGTAGAAATTTCTCCGGAAGTTCCCATAGGTATTGCTCCGGAAGTTCCACCGAGAATTTCTTCGGAAGATTCACCAAGAATTCCTTTGGAAGTTCCACCGAGAATTTCTCCGGAAGTTCCTCTAGGAATACCTTCGGAAGATCCTCCAGGAATTCCTTCGGAAGTTCTTCCATCAATTCCTCCGAAAGTTCCTCCAGGAATTTCCCCGGAAGTTCCTCCAGGAATTCTTCTGGAAGTTCCTCCAGGAATTCCTCTGGAAGTTCCTCCAGGAATTATTCTGGAAGTTCCTCCAGGAATTCCTCCGAAAGTTCTTCCAGGAATTCTGTGGTAGCGTCACACCGTTGGCGACCGGTGGATGCGGTGTATCGCCGTAGGATTTCTCCTCTAGGAATACCTTCGGAAGATCCTCCAGGAATTCCTTCGGAAGATACTCCAGGAATTCCTTTTGAAGATCCTCCAGGAATTCCTTCAGAAGTTCTTTCACCAATTCCTCCGACAGTTACTCCAGAAATTCCTCCGGGAGTTCCTCCAGGAATTCCTACGAAAGTTCCGCCAGGAATTCCTACGGAAGTTCCTCCAGAAATTCCTCCGGGAGTTCCTCCAGGAATTCCTCCGGAAGTTCTTCCAGGTATTCCTCCGGAAGTTCCTCCAGGAATTCCTCCGGAAGTTTCTCCAGGAATTCCTCCGGGAGTTTCTCCAGGAATTCTTCCGGAAGTTCCTCAAGAAATTCCTCCGGAAGTTCTTCCAGGAATTCCTCCGGAAGTTCCTCCAGGTATTCCTCCGGAAGTTCCTCCAGGAATTCCTCCGGAAGTTCCTCCAGGAATTCCTCCGGAAGTTCCTCCAGGAATTCCTCCGGAAGTTCCTCCAGGAATTCCTCCGGAAGCTCCCCCAGGAATTCCTCCGGAAGCTCCCCCAGCAATTCCTCCGGAAGTTCTTCTAGGAATTCCTCCGGAAGTTCTTCCAGGAATTCCTCCGGAAGTTCCTCCAGGAATTCCTCCAGGAATTCCTCCGGAAGTTCCTCCAGGAATTTCTCCAGGAATTCCTCCGGAAGCTCCTCCAGGAATTCCTCCGGAAGTTCCTCCTGAAGTTCCTCTAGGAATTCCTCCGGAAGTTCCTCCAGAAGTTCCTCCAGGAATTCCTCCGGAAGTTCCTCCAGGAATTCCTCCGGAAGTTCCTCCAGGAATTCCTCCGGAAGTTCCTCCAGGAATTCCTCCGGAAGTTCCTCCAGGAATTCCTCCGGAAGTTCCTCCAGGAATTCCTCCAGAAATTCTTCCAGGAATTCCTCCGGAAATTCCCACAGGAATTCCTCCGGAAATTCCCCCAGGGATTCCTCCGGAAATTCCTCCAGGAATTCCTCCGGAAATTCCTCCGGAAATTCCTCCAGGAATTCCTCCGGAAATTCCTCCGGAAATTCCTCCAGGAATTCCTCCGGAAATTCCTCCAGGAATTCGTCCGGAAATTCCTCCAGGAATTCGTCCGGAAATTCCTCCAGGAATTCCTCCGGAAATTCCTCCAGGAATTCCTCTTCAGGGATTTTTTGCATTACGCGAAGCATATACTGCGAACACCTTCAATTCTAAGAAGTGCAAAGAGCTTGTAGCATACAGTCGGAATTCGCTGGTTGGGATCTTAATAATTGGGTCACTTTTTAGTTGGGCCTCCGCTGGTTGGGCCACTTCCCAACTAAAAAGCAACCGAACGTCAAAATTCAATGTAAACACGGAAAACGGGATTGAGCGTCACTGAACATCATTTGTGATGTTCAAGTCGAAATACACGTGTTCAAATGGCTGTCAGTTGACCCAACTAAAAAAAAACGAATTCGTTAGTTGGGCCGAGGTCGTGGCCCAACCAGCGAATCGCGACTGTATTTGAAATTGGTTGAATGGCCTTTTGTTACGCCTGTAGACTCTTTAGCCTTACTTCAAAGATTTCTTGTATATCCATGGACATCAGCTGTAAACCTTGACAATTGGCAAAAAGTATATGAGTTTCTGTTTCCAAAACTGTCAAAATTATCCAAATCGGTTGAAAATTGTTGAAGTTATAAGAATATCAATTTACGGGAACACGGATACCCTGTCGGCCATCCACGGCCATCATCATGTCTCAATTCTTCATTCATCTTTAGCAAAAACAAAAGTTCTCAAAACTGCTCTAAAGGTCTATGAGCAGAATAAAAACGTTGACGCTCCACCTAATAAGCGAAAACTCGTCATGTCTAATTTCATCATTCATCTTTAATAAAAACAGCATTTTTCAAACTTGCTTGAAAGGTCAGAATAAAAACGTTGACGCATTTGAAAACTTCCACTTAATAAGCATCAACTCATTATGTCTCAATTCTTCATTCATGTTTTTACTAAAAACAGCTTTTTTCAACATTGCTCAAAAGGTATACGAGCAGGATAAAAACGTTGACGCGTTTAAAAAGTTCCGCGTAATAAGCATCAACTCATCATGTTTTAATTCTTCATTCATCTACCCAAAACGATATTTTGCAGAACTGCTCAACAGATCTACGAGCCAGAAAAATCTTGACGCGTTCTAAAAGCTCCACCTAAAAGCAACAACTCGTCATGTCTTATTTCTTCATTTATCTTTACTAAAACAGCATTTTACAAAATTGCTCAATAGGAGCAGGGTAAAAACGTTGACGCGTTTAAAAAGTTCCACCTAATAAGCAACTACACGTCATGTTTCGATTGTTTATTTATCTTCACCAAAACAAAAAATTTCAAAATTACTCGAAAGGTCTCACAGCATAAAAACCTTTATGCGTTTAAGAAGTTGCATCTAATAAGTATCAAATCATCTTGTCTTAATTCTTCATTCATCTTTACCCAAAACAATATTTTGCAGAAATGCTCAACAAATCTACGAGCCGCAAAAAACGTTGACGAGTTCTAAAAGCTCCACCTAAAAAGCGAAAACTCGTCATGTCTAATTTCATCATTCATCTTTATTAAAAACAGCATTTTTCAAAATTGTTTGAAAGGTCAGAAAAAAACGTTGACGCGTTTGAAAACTTCCACTTAATAATCATCAACTCATTATGTCTCAATTCTTCATTCATGTTTTTACTAAAAACAGATTTTTTCAACATTGTCTACGAGCAGGATAAAAACGTTGACGCGTTTAAAAAGTTCCGCGTAATAAGCATCAACTCATCATGTTTTAATTCTTCATTCATCTACCCAAAACAATATTTTGCAGAACTGCTCAACAGATCTACGAGCCGGAAAAAACCTTGACGCGTTCTAAAAGCTCCACCTAAAAAGCAACAACTCGTCATGTCTTATTTCTTCATTTATCTTTACTAAAAACAGCATTTTACAAAATTGCTCAATAGGAGCAGGATAAAAACGTTGACGCGTTTAAAAAGTTCCACCTAATAAGCAACTACACGTCATGTTTCGATTGTTTATTTATCTTCACCAAAAACAAAAATTTTCAAAATTACTCGAAAGGTCTTACAGGATAAAAACCTTTATGCGTTTAAGAAGTTGCATCTAATAAGTATCAAATCATCTTGTCTTAATTCTTCATTCATCTTTACCCAAAACAATATTTTGCAGAAATGCTCAACAAATCTACGAGCCGCAAAAAACGTTGACGAGTTCTAAAAGCTCCACCTAAAAAGCGAAAACTCGTCATGTCTCATTTCATCATTCATCTTTATTAAAAACAGCATTTTACAAAATTGCTTAAAAGGTCAGAATAAAAACGTTGACGCGTTTGAAAACTTCAACTTAATAAGCATCAACTCATTATGTCTCAATTCTTCATTCATCTTTTTTCTAAAAAAAGCGTTTTTCAACATTGCTCAAAAGGTATACTGCCGTGAATCGCATATCTGTCCCATCTTTGCTGGGTTTCCTATTCATATGGGACAATTATGCGATTCACGGCAGTATACGACCAGGATAAAAACGTTGACGTGTTTAAAAAGTTCCGCGTAATAAGCATCAACTCATCATGTTTTAATTCTTCATTCATCTACCCAAAACAATATTTTGCAGAACTGCTCAACAGATCTACGAGCCGGAAAAAACCTTGACGCGTTCTAAAAGCTCCACCTAAAAAGCAACAACTCGTCATGTCTTTTTTCTTCATTTATTTTTACTAAAAACAGCATTTTACAAAGTTGCTCAATAGGAGCAGGATAAAAACGTTGACGCATTTAAAAAATTCCATCTAATATGCATCAACTCATTATGTCTCAATTCTTCATTCATGTTTTTACTAAAAACACCTTTTTTCAACATTATCCAATAGCAGGATAAACACGTTGACGCGTTTAAAAAGTTCCACCTAATAAGCAACAACACGTCATGTTTCGATTGTTCATTTATCTTTACCAAAAACATTTTTTTTTCAAAATTACTCAAAAGGTTTTTACGAGCAGGATAAAAACCTTAATGCGTTTAAGAAGTTGCACCTAATAAGTATCAAATCATCTAGTCTTAATTCTTCATTCATCTTTACCCAAAACAATATTTTGCAGAAATGCTCAACAAATCTACGAGCCGCAAAAAACGTTGACGCGTTCTAAAAGCTCCACCTAAAAAGCGAAAACTCATGTCTCATTTCATCATTCATCTTTATTAAAAACAGCATTTTACAAAATTGCTTAAAAGGTCAGAATAAAAACGTTGACGCGTTTGAAAACGTCCACTTAATAAGCATCAACTCATTATGTCTTAATTCTTCATTCATCTTTTTACTAAGAACAGCGTTTTTCAACATTGATCAAAAGGTATACGAACAGGATAAAAACGTTGACGCGTTTAAAAAGTTTCTCCTAATAAGCATCAACTCATCATGTTTTAATTCTTCATTCTTCTTTGCTAAAAAGAGCATTTTACAACATTGTTTTCATATTATGTATCACAACTACTCATACGGACTTGCTTCAAGACTTCAGCATACTACTTTCCAGCAGAACATCTTATATCTAAGTTCATCAGTAGGTACCCTAGCTATTTTCAAGACATTTTGAAATAACCATGCTTCTAATTTTAGTACCAACATTGTACTGAATAAAAGTCTTATACTAGCAGGCTATCGTTTTTTATAAAGCACCAATTACCAATTCCAAAAGCAATATCAGCGTTTCCAAAATATTCACTCAATATTTGATAAATTGTTTCAGGAAAACTTTGAAATTGATTTCATATTAGTATTAGTTAGCATAATTGAAAAATTTTCTTAGTTAGACAAATCTGAAATTTAGCATTACCTATCTTATTTTACTATTACTCAACATGTCTAATTTTAATTTTAGATTTCCAAAAATCGTTATGTATTGCTGTATGATTATGATATGTAATTGTACCTAACCCACCTAAACCCATTGAAAATTGCCGGCATCAATAAAACAATTATTTTTTAATCTTGACTCACCATTCTAGAAGTTATTCCATTTATTATATTTGAAAACAAATATTCAATTATTTAATTAAAAACATTTTAAAATAAAAACATCACTACGTAATGCACGAATTCGAACTCAGCAGGAAAAAAGCTCGACCTGTGAAATCAGCCGGGAAAAAGCTCAATATTGTGAAGTTAGCAGGAAAAAAGCTCAAAATGTGAAGTTAGCAGGAAAAATATTTTTACCTGCTCATAGTTCATGCATTCAGGCACAGGTGGCGCACTGAAAGAGCTTTTTTCCTGCTCGATTTTTCCTGCTAGTTTAGCAGAGGTGTCTCGAACTGCTGCTGAGTTGTTAGACATGGCTCACTCAATGCATAACATAAATCCAGGGGGGGGAGTAAGCCTGTCATCCACGAACAAATCAAGTCTACCTAAGATTATAGATAGTGGAATATATAGATGAGCGAAGATAAATCCTCTGTCTCCAAACGAACTGTCAAACGTGTCTCCAAACGAGCATGACGTCACGATTTCAATGGAAACGTTAAGGGCTGTGACGTCATATGCGCGTGTGCACGGGCAAAAAAATCGACTCAGCCATGCTTTCGCTCATCTATAGATTCTACTATCTATACCTAAGATGTATTATCCGGGCCTCGCCGCTTGGGAAAGGCGGGTCACCCTGGGCCACCCCGCTTGGCAAGTGTAACATTTTTCGAACTGGAATCTTGTAGGATATTGGTTAACCTACACTAGTGCTGACTAACGAAAAAATTGTGGGATTGTTTATTTACATTTGCTTCATACTACATGCAGAGGAGGCGCGATGCACCGCATATTACCCCCCTGCATAAATCATCTTATTGCTGAATATGAATCATAATGGATCAATCAAGGTAACTCATTTTGCACTCACCGCATCGAAACAACGGCGACACTGTGCACGCATATTTCTATTCGTGTTGTTTTGACAGAACATGTCTACGGTGGCTCGATCTGTTTGTTTCATAGCGGCAGTTTTTGCTTATTGATTGATCCATTGGCCTCTTATTCAATAAGTCAATCTGTCAAACTACAGTTTGTTAATAACTGTACAAGTTTTATTCCAACCATTGTTCGTCCAGTCATAACCGTCGCACACTGGGAAAATATTTAAAATAATGTCAAAACAATAAACTAAAATTCGTCCGCAATGCTATTTATGAACTTATTTTATTTTATTTTTTTCCCCTTTGGATTGCTATGATCGGGGTGGGTTTGTGAAAATTGACAAGTGATTATGCCGGAAGAACTAGTCTACTTTGACCAAATGAACACCGGACAGTGGGAATCAGCTAACATAATCCTCTTGAAAACTTTCAGGAATGTGGTTTGGTTAGTCAAGTCAGTCACATAGGACAAAGTCTAGTCAAAATGTAAATTTGAATATGTCAGTATTGTTTGTATGTACGTTAGGCGTTGATTATTTATTGAGTCATTTCTATTATTGTGAGTTGTATAATTAATGTAAAACACTACTTGTCTTCTATATTTTAGATCTGTTATTGTCATTGTGTTGTTGTCGGTTGTCTGTCTGTTATGTTTCAACATAAAGGTCTTATATAACTTTGTCTTATTGGTGTTTTAGTCATTGTTAGATACAGTATGTATAAAACTACAAAAGAATTGTTGAGTATTGCATTACAAATCCTATGTCCTTCCTCTATCTATCAATATCTGCTTTCTCCTTTTATCAATCTCTTTTTCTCTTTTATATCTCAATCTCTACTTTTTTCTTCTGTCTCTCTTCTATCTCAGATTTTCAATTTTAATATTTTTTTATCCAATAGTACAGTAAACTTCTACCTTGGCTAGTCTAAACAATTTCTCAAACAAAAAATTTAAAAACAATCTTTTTAATAACTGAATCTAATATGTTCAATATTATTATTTCATTTTATGATCAATCTATTTTTTTTTTAATCCTACGTTTTTTCTTGGCTGATTTCTGGTTTCCTATGATGTTAAGACTTATCATCAGAACCAATACAAAGTTTATGCAAGAATGCAGCCGATCCACTGTGAATCGTTAGAGGCGCACTGAAGTGCTCCAAATGTGATATGATTGTCAAATGCTGAAATTAGTGCAATTAAGATACCATTCAATAAAGATAAAGATCAACATTCATGCGATAATATTGGGATTCCACACATTAAAGATTCAACAATTTTCCGACATTATTCAAGAAGTTTGTCCGACTTTTAATAAATGTAAACAACTTCATAACTACACCCAGACGCTACAAATAGGTTCCATACCGGTCAATGCGTTCCGCATGAATGCATGAATTTTCTTCTTTTTCTTTATACTTCTCATGCTTCAGCAATTTTATTCATTATAATCTACAACAGCTTTATAAATCTTCTTCTTCTTCTTATTGGAATTACATCCCCACACTGGAACAGAGCCGCCTCGCAGCTTAGTGTTCATTAAGCACTTCCACAGTTATTAACTGCGAGGTTTCTAAGCCAAGTTACCATTTTTGCATTCGTATATCATGAGGCTACCACGATGATACTTTTATGCCCAGGGAAGTCGAGACAATTTCCAATCCGAAAATTGCCTAGACCGGCATCGGGAATCGAACCCAGCCACCCTCAGCATGGTCTTGCTTTGTAGCCGTCTTACCGCACGGCTAAGGAGGGCCCAGGTTTATAAATCACGAATATAAAAAGCATGTCTTGAAAATAAATCATTATTTTCCTAAAAATCAAATTTTCCAGTTCTACAACCTACATTTTCTCTCAAACAGAAAAATCATAATGTTTTCTTCCACTGCACTGTCCTCAGATCAGATAAATGTGAAATCCAATGGTTAAGAAGGACAAAGGTTAAGAAGGATGTCCAATGCTTGCTTATTAACTTACTATTCAAACTCAATTCGACCACCCTTTTAGAGCATCACATCATAGTCGAACAGAGAACTTTAAAAATCATTAGTTCAGCACATTGTTGAACTTCCTTGATGTGCTGAAGTGTGATAAAACGAAAACGTTAGTTCGACTTCAAATAAAGGTAGTAAACAAATAAATAAGCCAAGTCGAATATTAGTTGGATCAAATGCTGAAATGAAATCTGTCTATCGAATTATTCAGCATCCATTTTATTCAGCTACGAATATCACAAATAAACAATAATTCAACCTAGATGCTTATTTGTAGTTTGTCATTGTTTGTTGGGGTCGTCGACCACAGAAGGAAGGGTGGAAGAAGAGGAAGGAAATTGCATTGCATTGCAAAATAGCATTGCAAGATTTCATTAAGAATTTCCTCCAGGAATTTCTTTGAAAATTCCTCCGGAAACAACTTCTGAAATATTTCTCCAGAAATCCGGAAATTTCTTTTGGATATTCCTTTGGCTTTGTTCTGTTATTCCTTTACGAATTCCTTCGGAAAATTATTAAGGTTTTGAAAATTCGCGTAGGAATTTCTTAGAAAGTCTCTTTAGAATTTTTTTTTATTTTTTTTTAGAAATTAATTCAAGAGTTCCTTCAGAAATTCCACCGGAAATCCTTTTGGAGATTCTTTCACAAATACCTTAAGAAATTTCTTCAGAAATTCTTTCAGCGTTGAACTTGAATTCTAAATTTAAAAAAAAAGACTTTAATAAAAATAAAAAAAATCAGGATTTTTTAAAAAGTACTCCAGAAATTCATTTAGAACTTTCTCCAGCAAATCTTTCAGATCTTTCTGCAGGAAATTACTTAGGATATTCCTCAGTTTTTTTAGCAACTTTTTAAGAAATTTCTTTGGAAATTCCTCTGGAATTTTCTTCAAAATTTCCAGAATTTATTTAAACATTTCTAAGGAAATTCCTTTAGAATGTTTTTCGGTGATACCAGCGGGAAATCCTTCAGAGCATTCTTTAGATTTTTTAGGCATTCCTTTGGGAAATAGTTTGGAAATATCATTTAGAATTTCTTGACAAATTCTTTTTAATAAATCTTTGACTTTTTCGTTGAAAATTCCATCAAAAATTCTTTTAAATATTCTGTTAAAAATACCCTTGAGAAAGTATTAAAGTATTATCACGAACTTCTCTAGAAATTTCATCGGAAATTTCGAATAAAATTGATCAAAATTAGCGTGATATCAGATTTTTTTCAGAATAATATTAGCGTAGGGGAACTGTTCCATTTTCCATCTCACTGAACATATATTCATCTCATCGCTAAACAAAGAAATTCGGCACCAATTCGTGCTTACTGCTAAAAAAATCACAAAACAAACCAAATACCTTTTCATTGCTTTGTTTTTCGTGAGACCATATATATATATTTATAAAAAAACACAGAATATTAGTAGGGTGGTTCAAAAAACGACCCAGCTCCAACACGCTCAATCGATTCCGTCCCATGCTCCGACTGTCCTCCAAAAACCGAATTGAACAAAAACAGGTTGAGCAGAAGCCGATTCAAGTTTGTATGAAAACTAGTATGGGAAACAAAACCTTTCGTTACACTGGCTACAGCGCCTCCCCTCCAAACGCTGGCGAAAAGAGAACCCACATAGCTGAAAGCAACATTCTAAAGACTTCACTGAACGAAAATCGCACCGCAGGAGAGATCTATTGATTACGTAACGCAAAAAATAGCATTTAATACCCCGCTCGCCCCCATGTCACACTTTTTGTATGAAGTATCTGCCCCTGGTGCAATAGATATCACAGACAAATTTTGTCTATTTAGTTGAAGCACACGTTTCTGATGCCACACTGATGACTTCTGCGAAGCCTAATTATCATGCTAAAGACACGCAACCTCGATTGAAATCGACTTCTAACTATTGGAACGACCATTCAATATGCATTGTCTACAGAGTTAAAGTTCTTGAATATTTCATCCATTCATATGGTCTCCCCCCTCGCCAGCGCCCAATGACGGAGCGCCACAATCAGAATAATGTAAAATTCAACCTCGCCATATCAACTGTCATACAAACCTGAAACGACCTGAGCACGGTAAGCCTCTATTCAAACCAACCCAAACCATCGGATGACACCCAAATTATAAATCATAATCGACTGAGCGTGGCGGAGCAAAATTATTTTTTGAACCACCCTAGTTATTAGTTTGCTGCTGCCGGTGCCGTTGTTTACATTCGCTTCGCGATCAGTTTTTAATCATTTTTTTCGGGCAAAAATAGCAGTTTATATTAAGTTTTCGGATTAAACAAGTGATTGATTTCGAAAAGTGATGTTTAATTTGCATTCCATCAACATTTCGAGCTGCTCATGTGAGGAGAAGTGGATAAAAACTTGATTTTTTCAGTGCCCTTTAAGAAGAAGTGAAGTGCAGTGATGAACCCACGAAATCGCGAACGGCTAATAAATCGGCACGAAAGTGCTGATTTATGATATTATTCGAGCTGAAATGCATAAGACACTTTGGATAAACATGTTCATTATCACGGTAAGTGAATAAATATGCTGTGAACAGGTTAGTAATTTGAATATTAAACTTTTGTTCGATGCATTCGAATGTTGGTGGGAGAGGAGTGCGGGAGGTGTGGGGTTGACCCGTGGGAGGTTCGGTGCCATATTGACTGCCATCGTGGTACTCTTCCAACTATGTCCTTAAGTAGTGTAAAATAAGGATGGTTACTCATGCTTCGATATAACGTACAACTTTGAAATCGATATGTACGTTATATCGAAGCTTACCTGTAATAAACAAATGAAAAAATGTTTGTTTTCGTTTTTTACTTGATGGAATATGATTCATAGACTATTGCCCTTTGAATTATTCATGTTTTTATTTTTGCATTATTTTGAAGAAAAGTTTTGCCAAAACCCCACCCCCCATAATTTTCTGAAGTTGGCTCTTCTGCTTAGTAAATTAGTGTTTTTCAATACATTCCTGAAGATTTTTCCAGGAAAATCTCAAAAAAAAAATTACAATACAACCCCTAATTGATTTCCCGAATAAATTCTTAGATTTCTCTAGGTATTGCTTTGGGAATTCTCCAGAAATTCCTTTGAAGATGGCAAAACGTTTTTTTGCCCATAGATTGGATAAACGATCCATAAATGTTCAACACATTTTCAATTGTATGATTTGATTGATACATTTTTTCAAAGCTATGGATCATTTTCATCTTTTGAGAGAGTTCTTCAAAGATTATGAACAAGCGGATTTTTTTCGGAACGATTTTGGCGTTATCTAAAAATCGGCGAGTCACGTGTCCCAGCTCAGTTCCGTCAGTCGAGGCCGATAGCAATTCAAAATCAGGACCGAAAGTAGGGCTGGGTCGGCTACAGCTTACATTAGAGAGGAATCGAAATTTGTGAACAAGCATGGAAACTGGAACTCAGCTGGACAGCAGAGGCGGAGAGAGATTAATGGCGATGTGGCCTCCATATAGAAATAAAAAAAAGTCGAGTGAAATACATCTTGGCGACATGTTAAGCTAGACATGGCTCAGGATGACCCATAAGTTAAAGTAAGTCAGTAAGTATGGACAGAAGTTTCTCCAAACTTCTCCTTGTCTGAGATGATCAGACCTGGATTGATCGGCGAGTGTGCTTTGGTAAGTAAATGGGTCGAATAAAAAAAAGCAAGTTCTAGTTTACAACACTTTGAGTAGTAAACGTCACTTGTAGGTTGTACATGTTTGAAAAAATAAGAGACTTTGCTACACTACACATTTTGAACATATGTACTACAAACAACTATGAGCAATGCAGTGTTTACTACTGATTTCTTGTAGTCTGCTCTAACCATTGCTTCTCATGCCTTAGATGCAGGCGTTATTTTAGAAATTTTAATTTGAAAACAAAGCACAACATCTTTTCATGACTGCTTTTAATGCGAAATTGAACAAAGAACCCACGATACTTTTATTTGCTCGCCCGAGATAGAAAAAGGCCCTTCGCTCTGTCTTATGACGATCACGACCCTTTGCAGTAGTGATCTTGAGACAAAATTCCGCCCATATCAAAGAAGGTGTTTTTTTTGCAAATCGATTAATTCTAAATATTTCTTTTCATTGTCGGGCTCAATTAGGGTTTTTCCAATATTTTTATTCGAAAGTTTGACTGATTTTGCAATAGTCACCGACACAACACTTTCTTGTAGGATGCGTCGTTTTTCGATCATACCATTTAGAAAAAAAAATCGGTGAGAAAAAGTAGGCAAAGTGGCTTTTGATGACAAAGTTTACATATCCAGAAAGTTCAATTGAAATCTGAGTGGGTACTGCCAACTCCATTTATGAGTTGCCGCGAAATGCGTCATTTGTGAAATAAATTAAAATGGGGATATTACTGTATACGCTAGGCTTAGTTGTATCAATGCTGTAACCAGGCAGGTAGGAAATAATATTAATTAATAAACGTTTTGATCACATTAGGCCAAATGACCATTATGCCAAACAACCATTAGGTTGCTTTTTTATGTAATCACATCCGAAGAAAATCAAAATTAGAATTGCAGATTATCTGTTTAGAGCTCGGCAAAACTGTCCAAATGTTGTTCAAAAATAAAGTTATTTTCATCCAAAATACCGACAAATATATTTTTGGAAACTTAATAGAAGAAATTATTAGAATGAAGCTCGCAATTACGTCGTATTCCTCAGTTTCGATAAGTTTTCAATTTAGCCTTCAAGTGGAATACTTTTACTTGAGTTTTGGACAGAATATAAAACAAGACATGCGTAGAAGGCAAAAAACGATCATCATTTAAATGCACTTCATCAAACCAGCTGTGCAGATTAGGCCTGGCAAAATAGATAAAACTGTACCACACAACAAATAACAAGCATCAATATTTGCATTGCATCAAGCAGACAACACAATCCAATCCCACCACTCCAATGAAGCAAACCTTACTTTTGTTCGCACTGCCTTGCGGTTCGCCATCACTAGCACTGAGCGTCCGCTCCTCGTCCAGTTCGTGTATGACCTCATCCATATTTTTCTCCAGATCCATTACATTACCGTTGCCTTCTATGTTCAGTATCGGTGAAATGGCATCCAGTTTTTTCGGGGCCACCAACCCAACCATCACTTCCTCGTCATCGTCCAGACATTCACTTAGATTCAACAGAGATTCGGCGCCAGTTGCGGTCTGGTTTGGAGCATCGCAAATCGCTTCCCCTTCCTGCTTGGCCGTTTTGGACGTGGCCTTTGAGCGGCTGCTCGTTCTGACAATGTTCATTATCGGTGAAGGAAGCGTTGGACATGCGCCGTCCACGGTATCCAAGGGAGAAGGCGCTTCAGGGACGATTTCGTACTCGCCACTAGTTGTGACCGAGTCAGATGATTTGATGCTGAGATTATCGTCCGCTTTTGCTGGGTTCGCATTTAGCTCAGAACTTGTAAATACGACTGTCGTTGTTGAGGATTCATTGTTAAAACCAGTAATAGAGACATTTTCCATCTTATGTTTTATAAGTTTAGACTAGTTGATATCTCTAATTGAGTAACCAACTGCAAGATCATTGAGATGAGATTTTTTTCAGTTTTATATATTGTTCAAAATACGTTCTTAAAGAATAAACCACGAAGGTTTCACATTTTTGTTGATAAAATCTGAAATTGGAAAAAATAAGAGAAATAATTTTGAATTATTGAAAATTTTAAAATAAATGTTAAACACAATATTTTCTAAAGTTTTAGAGCCTCGAGCCCAGATGTGCTGACCGGGGTATTGTAAGCTTATGGTGTACACGACATCCACAAGTGCGTTCAGAACTTCCTCTAACATAGGCCAAAATTTATGGCTGTTGAGAAGCACCTTTTTTGTACTTGTACAAATTTTGTTTTTAGTTGTTGGCCTTCTTGCTGTCCTGGTGACCATCAATGGATATAAGAACTAGAAAAGATTACTGGCAAGCCTAGCCATGATGTCTGATAGATAAATAACTGAGAATGGCATCGTAAAAAAAACGACATGGGACAACAATGCTTGGCACGGCAGAAAACTTCACTCCTACAAACTCCTGACTGTCGTGATATATGCTTTATAAGGTGTAAATGTACAAAGGAATCCCAGACACATGTTCACGACTTGCGGTTAGCAGCAGTAAAGCTTGTTTATCTGAATACCTATATAGGCTATTAGATCAAACCAAGGATGTTATCGATCATTTAGTAGCTTGTCAATAACTCATTCCAGAGGCTAAATTTCAATATGTGGTGTATGGTGGACTTCGAGTGCAAAGTTTTATCTACACCTCTACCTAACAGTTCGTTGTATGTTTTTCACTTATAACGGAGCTATAGCTCCAGCAGCAGTATCTTATACTAAATGATTGAAATTTTGTTATCATTTAGTATAAGTTACTGCTACTAGCGCTATAGCTCCGTTATAAGTTGAATTCAAACATCGACCTGTTAGGCATAGTTGTAGCAAAACCTTCGCACTAGGAGTCCACCAAACAACACATTTTGAAATTTAGCCTCTGGAATGAGGTATTGAACGCATTTTACTAAATGATCGATAACATCCTTGGATCAAACCTTTTATTTAATCATGTTTTCTGGTTTTCCGTGTTCATACTTTCCTTTTCCTTGACTCGATAAAAAGTATTATAATAATTTGATGTTGTACCTACTAAGAAAAACATTTTCAGCCCTAATAATGCTTCCTTAACTATACTACATACAAAACAATAAATAAAATGTCCCAGAACAATATTCACCATTTCAAAAATTAAAGTAAAATCCATTAAAGATTTTAATCAATATCTGTTGTCACTTCATCAAGTTATAATCATTTGAAGGAATCTACATTATAATATACAGATACGCAACGTACTGTTTGCATTACGTAAATTAAGAATATTATTTGCTACCTATTATAGATTATAATAATCGATATACTGCCCCCTGTCAGAAAACATTCGACTACCAAACTACGCAAAAATCGCCGATTCAAATTGCGTTCAGTCCAGTGAGCCGCTGGTGAAATTCTCAGGGTGAAATTACGGAAAATAAACCCAGCTCAGCTACTGACGAATTGTATAATCTGCCCCTGTTCATAAGAATCACATACTGCTGCATCCCACCCAGAAACCGACGGAACAGAAAAACAACAAACAGTATCGATCCCGTTCGGGTTCTGCCCGTTCTGCCACCCCCCGCCCACTCGAGCAATCAATCTATTGAGAAGAATCATTGCCAGTCCGTTCCAATATCTTTTGTGCTCTTTTTTTTCGCCACGGTGAAAAGAATTTTCATTTTCAAAATACAATACCAAATATCGACCGAATTGATAAAACTTCACATTTTACGCCAACACTACATCCCAAACGTACCTCTAGCGATAAATTTGCCAAGCTTGCACTGTTTTCAATCGCACTATTTTGGGCAAACAACTCGAACAATAAACGGGATACTTTTCTTTTCGCGAGCACGATCAATCATCCTCATCATCGACGTTTTTCCTTCGCATGAAGTTTTGGTTTGGTTGTATGTGTAGCGTAATGACAGTTTTGTTTGTTGATGGCGGAATGCATTTTCAAGAAAGAGAGGTTCACAAACAAGAACGAGATAGAAACATTGTCTTTAGTTCGCAATGTCATTAATTCTGAAGGTCCGTTTGATGGTGATTTATGTTGGTGTTAGTGCACTACACAGTTAGAAGGAAGTACACAGAAAAAAACTAATTTTAGGAATACCATACAGGTAATCATACACCGAAAAAATTCTTTATATTGAATATATTTGTCGCACACATAAATTTTTGCAATTTGGCGACCCAAATACAGTATACCCCCGCTGATCCGACAAATGTATGGCCGGACTATCGGGGTTTCTCTCGTTAATCCGACTGTCAAATCCATACAAATGAACCAAAACAAAATCACAGCACAAATTTGAAAACTGACAGCATAATGTGTTTAAATGGGTGTTGATACTTTTTAATCCGGAAAATTCCGAAATAGCGAGATCCGGACTAAAGAGTCGTCGGATTAGCGAGGTCCGGATAAGCGGGGGGATACTGTATATGCAATTTGTACCCACACATAAATTCAATAACTGCATATTAGAGACCACACATACATTTTATTTGATTATAGATTATATTTGTACTTCGCGTGGAGAGTGGTTATGTGTGCACTAATTAGAATCATGAATTAAATTAATGGATTTTTGCCAATAAAAATGTGTGGAATTTTTGTAGTGTATCTGAATTTGAAAACACTTTGACACAGAGAAACAGACGTCTCACTCTACATGTTCCATCGTTGATCTTTTAAACTGCGTGGATTCAATTTTTTGTACACGTAAAAAAATTTAATGTTGTTTATTATTAATATTTCTAATACTTTTTTGCCAAAGCAGGCGCTTAATGACATGTATAAGAAAAAACTTATACATCGCATTAGTCACATACATTCGGAAACTTAAGCCCCAAACGCAATACAACGGAACGGCGACGGAACCGGCAAATTTGACAGAAAATATATTAATTTATGAATGTTATTAGCTTTTTGATATGGGATCATTCATTATGTGGCATTGGATCATTCATTATGTGGCATGTGGCACATTCTGTTGCATCATCCATTATGTTATTAGTTCCTGGTTCCGGTCCGTACTCTCTTGTTGGTTGTTCGTTGCGTATGTTTTTTAAAGGCTGGCTTGCAGGGCCTGACACCAAGCCTCCTAAATTTCCGGAGGACCATTCCTCCTTATTCCCGGTGGACCATGGTGCACAGTTTCACTTAGAGTCCCTTGCTGGCACTCGGACGATGATCAGTCGCCCCTAACATGGAGAACAGACGCTCAGTAAGATTTGCACCTCCGGAGAGGAGCAAACCCTCTTCTAAGTCAGCCAGACATCATGTACGCGTACATAAAAGGATGAGATTGAGCAACGACTGCTACGCGCACAAAAAAATTTGGCGCACGCGAGTCTCACAAAACTTGTGTACCTCATATTACCGTTGGTGAGTCGCATTGAGACATCTCAATGCGATCAGCTCATGCGCTGCTTACCATGGCAAACCTTTGCAAACAACAGCGGAGGTGTGTAAAACAGCTTGGGCGGGAAATTTTCATTCAATAATATCGTCGCCTAAGTAACGCCAGCTATGCATTCCTAGCGCATGAGATGAGTCTCATGAGACGTACATTGAGACACGCTCACTCAGTTATTTTATGCGCGCGCTAGCTTCTCTCGTCGCACTGAATCGATGCTACGTGAGCTGGCACACTGTCTCATCCGTGTATACATGAGAATTAAGAGACTCTGATGTCAGCATACGACCATAGTTCCCAACGGGGTTGGTTACTCGATCTTCCCTAAGGTTGCTCGTATCCCGGCCAGCACCATGAGAAGATAGGGATAGGAGTTACTGGGTAAGAGGCTAAGGACCGCGAGGTGGGGTTATTTTAATCCTTCAGGTACGCGAAGTACCAATGGTACGCTCGAGGGTACGCTTTACCCAGCATTTGATCCATCACGGATTTGAATGAATTTATTGCTGGGAAGGAATAAAAAGCAGAAGGATTTTATCTGCCTCTATAACATGGGCGAGAAAGCACTGAAAACGTAACATGAGAACTCTGTAAATAACTAGACGAAAGTTTTTCGCATTCAAGAAACTTATTTAAAAAGTATCTTTTAGGTGAACATATAGGTGAATAAATTCATAAATCATAAAACATTTATCCAGCATTTTCCATGTGAGATATCATGGGTTCGAGTCCCATCGAAGGGAAAGTGGTTACCTCCAATACATTTTCCAAATCAATATCTTCCACATAACGTACATATTCACATATGAGTTTTCACAACACAATATTTCTATTCAAAATTTATTTTGTGATATTACACTTAATATACAGTATAAGAAAAGTCCAACCCCGTACTGCTTACCGTTTTTAATTAAATTGCGTCTAGAATTTTTGAGAAGAGTTTTAAAAACTTCTTCGTATGGTTTCCCGCTGGGTGCTGCGGATAGAGTCGCTTTTCTGCTCTCAAGCGAGTAGAGGGATATTTTGAAATCAATCCCATAAGCAAAATTATTTTGCAGTTACTTGGCTGTCAAGCATTTCCCGCTCTTCGATTTTCTCTCTCCATGCTGCATGAGGGCGCACAAATGCGCGAGACTCTGCATGACTTTACGATGGTTTACATACTTTCCTGCTCCAATCAGCTGTTGAATCTCGTGAAATTTCGTAACGAGTGCTTTTTAATTGCATTCTTAATAATTTTCCACTCGAAATATAATATAAACATATTTGTTACAAAGAATATAAAACTCAAACTAAATTTGTTTTTATTTTTTTCCCGAATAATAACAATACTTCTCAATATAGGATCTGAAACGAACATAACCACAATCATCAATGTTTGGCTCCGGCACAATAGAAAAGTTTGGCTTCAGTTTGACAACCAAATCGATTCTATTCGCACCACCCAGGTTTCCCGTGGAGATTTTTTCGATTACAGTGATCGTTCGCTAATTGGGGCACGACCTCACCCCAACTAGCGAATGCCGTTCGCTAATTGGGGCGTTTTGACAAACATCAATATTTTTTAATTTTGCGTTGAACAAAGGAAAATTTCACGCGCCAGTAAATATCGATCCCGCCAAACAAAACGTCAACGCGTTTTTGATATCACATTCTGACGTTTAGCTGCTTTTTAATTGGGTTTCGCCCCAATTAGCGAACCCCCAACTAAAAAGCGCCCCAACTAGAAAAAACCCAATTAGCGAACGTTCACTGTATCATCTTTCTGCTTCTTCTCTTCATGCAACATCAAAGCGCCATTAATGTTCTTCTTCTTCTTCGTCTCTGTTTGAGCTGCCTCCTGACAGCTCGGGGAAAGGGCAAAGTGACGGTGACTATAAAGCCCTGTGGTTCTCTTGGTGGTGCGTTAGTTGATTGTCCAGATACTAGGTGACTCTGATGCTGGGGTTCCCCAATTAATCCCAAACCATCAAGCATCCACCCACTGGGATTCACTTAATTCAAGATCGAATCAAAGCATAATTTTACTGAGTGTATATTTTTGTTAAAAAGTAAACATTTTTTTTTATGTTTAGATGTCCATTTCAATTTCTGCTAAAAAGTCGCAAATTTCCGTGAAATAATTCAAATTTCTAGTATTAAACAATTCTATTAATGTGCGGAATTTACAGTCGAAGGAATATTTTGCTCGCGTTCGTCCAAATCTATTACAGTGCAACACAATGTGGCAACCGTTTTCGGGTTCGTCGCAAATTTCGCAATTTTCGTCGTCAACTATTTTCATTTTGGCCTTCCAGTATTTTGACCAATCGTGACCGGATAGCAATCTATTCAACAGCCTTGTTTGGTAGTTAGTTAGATTCTTATTGTAAAACCATGATTCATTTTCAATTGTTTGTTGAAAGTTAAAGAAGGTTTTTCCTTTATTTTCTGAATATTCCCGATACCACAGATTAGTTTTAGTGTATAATTTATGTTGAAAAATACCAAATGCATCTTTCAGTAAAATACTATTGGATATGGTACTTGTTGCGGTTAATCCCTGCTTTGCTAGTTCATCAGCTATTTCATTACCTAAAATATTAACGTGACTGGGAATCCACTGAATAAGGGTTTGCCATTTGTTTGCTTTAATGATTATTTGATATAGTAAGTTTGGGATTCTATTGCTATGTAGTCCTGCTTCTATCATTTGACAAGCTGATTTGGAGTCTGTGTATATAACTGCTGACAAAATTTGGTTTTTATCTATGAAAGTTAGAGCTGTTTCTAGTGCGATTAATTCTGCGGTGGTTATGCATGTTTCGTTATCTAGTTTGTAAGAGTACCTATGTTTGCTATGTGTAATGTAAATTCCTATGCCACAAGAAGTTTTACTTTTTGAAGCATCTGTAAATATTGAAGGTCTATCTTTGTATTTTCCGTAAATCAAACCTAAAGCTGTCTGTTTCAGTTTGATTGGGTTTGTTGAAATTTTTGAAGTTGTTATGTCTGGTAGTTCTGGTTCTATTGTTATTTGATAATTGTTTTTGTTGATGTCTTTCATGGGTGAGATTTTATTAAATATGTCCTTTTCTTCTAGGTAAACTGTTTCTAAGTAAGTTAATGTATTTGAATCATTATCATTAACAAGAGTTAATTGTTTTGCAATTGAATTTTCATTAGCAATACATCTAGCTATTTCCTTACAAGCAACAAAATGATGTCTCAACTCTAGCGGTTGAGTTGCAGCTATTGCCATTAATGAATTCAAAGGGGTAGTCTTAGTACATCCAGTAATTTTACGTAAGCATTGGTTATTTATTGTATTTAGTATTTGTTTATTTGTTTTTCTAGCATTATTGTAAATAGTTGATCCATATTCTATTATGCTTCTAAATATTGCTTTGTATATGGTTATCATGGTTTCTGGGTGTGCTCCGTGTTTTATACTGCTAATTACTTTAATCATATTCAGTCTATCTACTATTTTTTGTTTTGTGTTTTTTATATGAATTCCGAAACTTAAATACCTGTCTATTGTTATTCCTAAGTATGGATGTGATTTAACTGTTTCTATATCTATACCGTCAATTTTGATTGTTAGGCTATTGTTACTATTTTGGAATAAAATTATTTTAGTTTTTGAAGGGTTTATAGTGAAGTTAAGATCTTTTAGTTTTGAATTTAGTATGTCGACCTGTTCCTGAACTTTGATATTTAACTCATGAAGATTTTTGGCTCTGACTATCAAACCAAAGTCATCTGCATATTGTACCAGAATGGCGTCTGGGTTCTCTGTATTGTGTAATGCTGCTGTATAAATATTAAATAAAGTTGGTGATAAAACATCTCCCTGTGGCAAACCGTTGGATACGAATCGTGTCAAAGTGTGATCTCGAGTTTCAAATAAAATTTTTCTATTTCTAAGGAATTGAAGAATCCATGATGAAATTTCTATTGGGATGTTAAAATTGTATAAAATTTGTTCTAAAATGTCAGTCTTAACGGCGTTAAAAGCATTTGTCAGATCCATGAAAACTATTGCAGTTAGTGTTTTGTTTCTTTTGTTACTTTGTACTGAATTAATTACATAGTTAAGACAAGTTATTGTGGAGGTATGTTTACGAAACCCAAAAGAGGTTTCCGGAATTAAACTGTTTTCATTTAAATATTGAACTAGTTTTTCTAAAACGGCTGCATTTGTTAATTTAGTTAAGGTTGGGACTAGGGATATTGGTCTCTTACCTTCAACTGTCGCTTGGTCCCTACCGGGTTTAGGAACTGCAACTATTTTTATAGTTTTTAAGCTCATGGGAAGATAACAGTCTTTCCATATCGAGTTCAGTTGTTTAATTAGACCTATTTTAATTTCAGGTTTAAGTTCTCTAAGCATGGAATATGAAATAAGATCTTCTCCAGGAGCACTGTGTTTCTTTTTTCTTAGTAAGATGTTGTTAAAACTGTTAAAATCAAACAGATTATAATCTATTTTAAAAGTTGAATCTACATTAAAATATGGATCATTCGCACCAAAGTGTTTGTCGAGAAAACTGTCAGCTAGAATATTATCCTCGTACAGAATGTTGTTAGTTTGATTTTTCTTTCTTTTACCAGTTAGTCTACCTATTTTTAACCAAAGATCACTAGAACTCATAGTAGGATTCAGTTCTTCAACGAAACCTTTGAAATTCTTTTTCTTTTCTTCTTTTTAATCTATTGAAAACTGCTTGTGCTTTTTTAAGGTCAAAAGATTTTCCAAAGTAGATATTTTATTAAAAGAACTTCTAGCGACTTTTTTATCTTCCCATGCCTTGCTAAGTTCGTCTGACCACCAATGTTTTGGTGTATATTTGTTTCTTATTCTATTTCTCTTATGAATATCGAAAACTTTGGTCTGGAAGCTTTCTATGTCTGGGCAGTTGTTTATATTTATTAGATTGACTTCCTGTCTAATTTTTTTGTAGTTGTAGCAATACTTAGGTTTTTCTGGTAATCTTGTTTGGACTTCTATTTCGATTAATAAATGGTGACTTCCTATACTAGAATCGAGGGTTTTCCATGTACTATCTGTGACTAGATTTGGAGTGCAAATGGTTAAATCTATGGATGACGGTTTCTTGTTTATTTGAATGGGTACAAAAGTTTTTGAACCGTCGTTGAGTAATATGACATTGTGATCATTTACTAAATTCATTATGGTTACTCCTTTCAAGTCATTGTTGTCATTACCCCATGTTACGTGATGGGCATTGAAATCGCCTGCTATGATAACTTTGTTAAACTGCCTTAAACATTGGAATAAATTTTCTAAATCTATTTCTATCTCTGTTTTGGTTGCCGATGGTGATATGTAAACCGCTACCAGTACCAAATTCAATGTATAAACTTTTACTGCTACTGTTTGAATTGAGTCGTTGGTTGGAGGTAAAGTTATAATGGAATATCCAAGATTTTCTTTTAGAAAAATGGCACATCCGCCATAATTATCTGCTCTAGATTTTAGAAATCTGTGGTATTGGGAAATATTGTACTTACTAGTTTCTTCTAGATCTAAATGAGTCCATGTTTCTGAGATGAAAGCTGCTGAATAGTTGCCGTCTTTCAAAACGCGTTCTAATTCTTCCTTGTTTTTTGCCAAACTTTGAATGTTGCACTGTAAACACTTGAACTGAGCCATTTCTGAAAAGGGAAAGACAGATAAGTTGATATGACATCTAAACATCAATGTATGATCTGGTCTAAAGGTAAATATTTTTTGGAACAATCTTTGATTCTCTCTTTCATTTCTTCAGTGACCTCGGGGATTTGGAGGAGAGCCGAGTAGAAGCTCATTATATTCTCTTGGGCACTTCTTCCCGCTATTGTACGGGCTTCCTCCTGTGCTTTTTTGAGCATTTCTTGCATTCTCTCTGCTTGTGTGGTAGCGTGTGGGTTGTTCAATCCGGTACCTCGAATTGATTCGGATTTGCTTTTAGCTTGGTTTGATGGGCTGGGCTGTGTACTTGTTTCCAAATTGTAGCTGATGTTTGGTACTGCTTCGTTGTCGGTTTTCTTTCTTTTCCACGCATTTTGACTGTGGGCTTGATTCTCCTGGTTTTGAGTTACATTCCTTGCTGTTCGATTCCTACTGGCGCTCTGTTTTTGAACGTAGTTTCCAGCTGTCATTTTTGCAAAACTTTCCGGAATGGTCGGGAAATCTTCGGTAGTTGCTAGAAGTTCGTACTTGTTGCTGGATAGTACCGTCGGTACCAATTCCCTCGCTTCAACATACGTCAGGTTTTGTTTGGCCATCATTCTCTTTATTCCTGCTTCTCGTTCTCGTGCCGGGCATCCGGGATCAGTGGTGCGGTGATTAGAGCTGCGACAATGCAAACATTTTACGTTGTTACTGCATTGCGTCGCACTTTCGTCGTGTATCTGTGAGCACTTCTCACACCTGCTCTTCGACTTGCAGTTTTCCATTTTGTGACCGTAGCGATGACAGTTTTTGCACATTTCCGCTCGTCGTACAAACGGTAGCACTTTTGCTGTTATTCCGAAAATCCTAATCTTCTCCGGCAGGTTTTTCGCTCTGAACGTAACGCTCACACGATTTGATGGTTCTTTTCTTTGCTTCTCGTGCACCCAGCGGTTCATCCTGTAGACGTCAACCACTGGTGTGTTGCTTTCAATTTCCTGTTTTATGTCCTCGATGTCTATGTCCGAATCTACTCCACTCACTACTCCTGTTATGCAAACCAGATGACGTGGTACGTACGCGTTGTATCCTTGTTCGTTCAAGATTCTTTCTCCCACCAGTAAATTTGCTTGAACCCATGAGCTGATAAAGATAATGATTTTCTTCCGTCCCAGGTACTTCATGTCTTCGATGTAGTTTCGATAACGTGGCAGCTTCCTCAACATTTGTCCGACTGAGAATTTGTTGATCGATTTGGTTCGGTCCATGATTTCGATGAAGATTCTGTATGGTCCTTCGTCATTTGCCGTGTACAGGTACGACTCGCGTTGGTCGTCCATTTTGTTGTCGCCATTTTCTTTTCGAGCCGTTCTATCCGGGGGCTCGTGGCCCCCGCCTCCTGTCGCCATTTTGTTTCACTCTATCACGCTTTTTTGTTAGATACTTCTTATTGAATTGTCCAACACGCGATTCACTTTATTAATTTGCACGAAATAAAAGCTTTTCTTCGACGATGCGCCTCAGAAGCACTAGCGTTTGCAAATCTAGATTTTTCGAAAAACAAAAAACACTCCGTAAGCACTCGACACAACCTTACGCGATGGCGTTCACTTTTCGAATGCATTAATGTCCAATGACGCCCAATCCAGTTTTCCGTGTTAACATTGAATTTTGACGTACGGTTGCTTTTTGTTTACTTTTCAGTTAACGAATGCCGTTCGATAACTGCAACGCATTCTAGACGTCAAACGATTGTCAATCGACGTCATATGCACTAAATGTGCATCGCAATGCAGCTGTCATTGAGTTAATAACTGCAAAACTGTTGCAACTATCGAATTGCAGTTAAAAAGCATTGCAGTTAAATGACTTGCAGTTATCGAACGTCTACTGTATTAAAATCCCAACCAGCGAATCCCGACTGTATTACCGATTCGATGAATGGTTCATTTCTATTCGGGATGTCTTGACGTCGATAATGTTGGAGCAGTGCCGTTCATAAATCTGCAGTGGTGATACTTCCTGGTATACCGATACGGAAAGCTGTGTATGGCTCAGGGCTTGGATGAATGAATCAATGAAGATGATGACTGATGTTTCAGCACCAGATATACTCCCGAGGATGGTAGCTTCATGAGAGAACAGATTCAAAGTACTTAGTGAAGATTGCTTCCTCGTTCCATATGACACTGCTGTACGAAACAGTTGGAGAGTGAAATAAACCATCCACTAGTGCAGAGAATAATATCTCTTGCCTCACTTATACTGAGTTGCGCATTTCTGTTGAAATGAATGTATAAAAGAAAGGTACATAATGCACGCTCTCTCTTTCTCGCTAATATGGTTTTGTATTTACACAATACTCACTCGCATCTGAAACACTGCCGATGAACGAAGGAAGCATCCTCATTTCACACTGCCCTACTGAACAATGTCTCCCGGCACTACCCGGCTTGTGAAGCTGCCACGTTTAAAACTCCCCACTTTCAATGTATAAAACGAATGCTTTATATTTGCCTCTTCCCTTGTTCGTACTGCCACATCATCGAGCAAACATCAATCGGTTCACCAAAAATAAAACCTCACTGTGGGCTAAAAACGAAGCATTCGTTCGTTTTTGAACGAATTTTCCAAGGCCTGGTATGGCTATATTCTTGGAGGCGAGGAAATCAGTTAGTCGTAGGCCGTTTTCGTTCATCAGCCGGTGGGCACTGAACTTTCATATAGCCGGTCTAAACTCCCCTCTTGGTCAACCTAAGCGTTCAATTCTCCTATGATGGTTTTATTGTCGTTGCTTTGGCAGCTGTCGTACTCACGTCCCAGTTGCGCGTAGAATGCGTCCTAATCATCATCAGTGCTTCCGGAGTACGGGCTATAAACCTTGGCACACGGACGATGACCAGCCGCTCCTAACATGGGGAACCGACGCTGTTGTGAGCCGGTCCTAACATGGAAAACAGACGCTCAATCAGAGAGGAACAAACCCCCTGTCCTGTCAACATACGATCATAGTTCGAATAGGCTATTAGTTGTGGCACGAAAGCCCCGAACGTAATACAACGGAACGGCGACGGAAACGGAAAATTTGACAGAAAATATATGGGCTAATTGTCAAATTTTCCGTTTCCGTCGCCGTTCCGTTGTATTGCTTTTGGGGCTGAACTCTACGGCTGATTGGAAATTTATGCCTTTCATTGGAAATTGGCGCGTCTTATTGGAAATGTTTTCAAAATTTTCCAAATTTTATTTATGTGTTGAAGATTCCCGAGTAGCACACTTGTTGTAGACCTGTTTCTGTTACTTATTTAAGACCAAATTAAGTCACATATGAGTTGCTAAAACCAAATCAAACCAAATTGTGCTGCTAGGGTTGGTTGTTGTGATTTGAGCGCGCATCTATACCATTTCTTACACTAGATAATGAGTTCTCGCGGTAAGCAATGTGATGTGATAAACTGAGAACATACAAAAAATACAACAAATTAATATTTTTGTTAAGAAGATTAATTCTTGGTATTTTATTTTATTTATGTATTTTACAAGACTTTAGATGTATATTTTTCCTGATAATTTCGTAAATTTTCATGTGATTTTCCTGTTCAAGTTCACCAATTTTTGAGTAATACTAGTCTTGTGAGAATTTACGTGTACATTCCACATGTTTTTATTCGCGTGAAATGGTCTTGGCTCATACTTCAAGGCCTACAATTTTCTATATAACTTATGTCAATTTTTCAAAGATCCATACTTTTGCCAATTTTGTATTCCTTTGTTCATTTCACTTTTGTTCAGATCAGATGTTTAATTAACAAATTTTACTACAGTTTTTGCGAACATCATTAAACTATAAACTTGTCAGAAAGCAAATTAATTTTGCTAAAGTGAGTGGTGCCTGTTGTTTAAGTTTAATTTCACTCATCACTAAAATGCGCTTCGCATCGAGCATTTAGCTCCAAATATTTGGGCTTAAAGTAAATATCACCTTGTCGCTAACTTATGTGACAATCTATCCCACTGCTGGCAGTTTTTACTGATACGCAAACTGACCTATATTTCTTTTACTAGTAGAGAACGCTAGGGATAAATTTCACATTATGCATCTAACACACCAGTTTGACTTATTCAGCAGTTTCCAATTTTTTCCAATGTTTGATATGAATGAAATTATTATTAAGTTTATCGGTATGTACGTTTATAGTTTCTTCGGACTATAGCTATACTGAGTTTACAGTCCACGGGCTATATAACTTGATACCATTGATACCGTAAAGCTCCGCTCATTCGACAGTGATTGTTCTCGAACGAACGCGGTAGTAGACAAACTGGCTATCCTAAACATTTTCGTATTTTGCAACTCTATTGTCACTTTTGTTTAGGTTTTTCTTCTGATGTTGTAGTGTGCAACATTCTTGATGCGAAAGCGTCGGTTCGGCTAGCGCGAAATGTGACAGCTGAGCACGTGCTTCAGTAACGCATTAAACAGTTTCGAATGAGCGGGGGTTTGCGGTACAAAAGTATCTTGATATATACGTCATATACATTATATCCAGTAAAAATAGACATTGTGAACTTTAATCACCCTTTAACATCAAGTTAGTCTATATCTTGTGAGGCAACTCGAAGTCCTAATATCATATAACAAATGATTGTGAATATCACACGAGAAGCCTCGAGATAAACGTTATCTAGATAGATAGATGATGTAGTATATACAAGAAAAGCCAAAGTAAACGCGATGTGCGACACGGCGCGACTAACGCAAAAGAATAACAATTATTACCAATGAGTTGTCAAAAAGCACTGTCGCGTTAAACTGTTACTAAGTTTAAGCTATTGTCAATCAGCACAAGCATGACAACGGAAAGAAACAAGAAAAACGAGCCCGTCTTCCGTTTATGGGTATGACTAGTATAGGATCATGCTAGCACGTTTGCATCCTCACTGCTGAATTATGATTTCATTAGGTGAAATAGGTTCAAAACTTGTATGAGAAAGAACCCATCGTTTGTGTGAAAGAATAAGACCTTGGAGATACCATGCCTTCAAAAAGATTTCGATTGATTCTTTTTTTAGATTTGTAAGGGAATCTGGTTGTAAATCCACTAGTTGGGCGAGAAGCTACAAACCGTTAGAAGAAAAAAGAAATATTCTTTGTTGATCTGATCACATAAATATAATAGGCTATCCCGGCTACAAGCTATATCATATTTACATGATAAAGGGTAGCTTGATGTTAAAGTTCGTCCAATTTCCACAGAGAAGAAGTAGGTATTTGACGTATCAATACAAGATATCTAAATGATAACGTTCGTTCTCTGAATAGCCTACAATGTTAGAAATGTTTTTTAAAACATTCATATCATCATACTTTTATATCCTCAGTTTTGTTTTCGAGCAAATTTTCCAAAAAAAAATTAAACTCCGCCAGTTTATTGAAGTAGATAACTGAGGTAAAATTATTTAATGATGCAGCAATTCTTTATCAAATAGATTTCAAAAAAGTGTTTTGGTGGCAAACTTACTGCCACGCATGTTTTTAGTATTTTTATTTTATTTATTTTTAGATGGTTACTAGCATATAAAGTGAGATGTATATTTTAGTTAATGGTTTTGTTTTCATTTAAGTCTTTTCTCATTCGCTATTAGTGGGCGTGATGTATGCTGTTTGTTCGCTTGATTCGTATAATTATCGCATGCACGACTGGTATTTCGCGATGTGATGTTGATGAAATTATTACATTCATAAAGTTGCAGTTGCAGTACAATTGATCATATTTATAATACAAATTGTTGTCTACTATAAATGTAGATAAGTTATTCTCGTGCGTGTTTCTTCTTGCTGCAATCATGCTATTTATTCTAGTCGATTATGATAAGCTATTTTGAAGTTACACTTTCAACATTTTCGGGTTTACGCAAGTTTACGAGGATCTGTGGAGCATATTATTGAAAGTTTTCAACTATGCTTATACGATTAGATGAATATTTAACTTGAATTAACTCTTAAATCTGCTCTGAACTATCGACTAAATTGTTTAGTGAAACTTTTGATTCTGAGGTAATTTTTGAAGATGTACATCATTTTCATTTTGTTGTATTGTATTTGGTTTTTCTCTTACACAACATTTGCCTTGAGACATAAATATAGATAGCAGATGATAAAGATGGTCTCTTTCTCTATAACAAATATAATTATATGCGATACACTTCTTAATAATTTATTTCTTAGCTTTACATTGTGAATGCAGTTCTATTAAAATTAATATTAATTCTTGAGTAAAATACCGTATTCTTGCACTGTGTTTCCACTACGGACTGAATAACATGTCATCAAGGTAGCCGAATTGCACGCTACAAGATTATAGGGAGGTCTCCAAAAGCGTGGAATTCACAGTCTGGAGATCGCGAGTTCGATTCCATTTAGGAAGAGAGGAATGAAGAGCCCGTAAAGAATATGTTGCCATGTGTCGCATATACAGTACTGAAAAATAGGCTAGCCCACAATGTTCATGGATTTTTCATGAAAGAAAATCCTACTGTTTTTATTTTGCAAGTTATTCCAAAGAGTAGGTCTTCCAGGAATCTCTCAAAAGTTTCCTTTAGTAATTGTTCAGTATTTTCTTCAAGAAGTTCCTCCAGAAAATCTCCCGCAAAGTTTATCTTTTCTGTCGGTCAAGGATGGTTTCAAGTGGGCTTCCTGGGCATATTGTATCCCTTGTGCTTGTCAAACAAAATACACACTCATGCAATGGCGGGCATAGAAAAACTTTCAATTAATAAGTGAGGAAATGCTAATAGAATACTAAGGTGAGCAGCTATCCCAGTTCCAGCTGGAATGTAGAGCCATTGAAGAAGAAGATGACTACTTTTAGCCCGATGAGAACACAATATGTTTATGAAGTCGCTATCCAGCTTTCCACGCTCGCCATAATGGCGGCTGCTATAATTTTTTCTGACAGTAACTGCTTCCGACGCCGAGCTGTGTTCGATGCTTTCGTATCTAGGCAACAAGTTTCACTTTGTTTATTTATTCATCTCAGAGGAAGAGTTAAAACAATTTCTTGATTTTCAGGAAATTTCTTATTATATATTTGAGTTTTGTAGGATTTGGCGTTCATTGATGTCACTTTCACGAATGTCTGGTGCAGCAATATTTGGATTGAAGGGGAAAATAATATAATTTCATGAAAAGTTACTCAGACAAAAAGGCAAACAGGTGTCGATTGCAGGTGGCAGGCGGAAAAAAGATACCCATCACACAAATACGTATTGTGTCTTATTTGCTATTCAAAATGGATCCAAGTCGTGGCCATTGAGGAGAACTAGGAGAATCGCGTAAATTGCTTTAGAGATAGTCGTCAATTTGAACGGATCTCGGTGGCCGCATAATACTTTCTTCTCAGTGTACGAGTCTAACCGAAACAGGACCATCGCTACTGACTGTGTTATCAAGGTCACGGGGGTGGTATTTTACTTCGACTATAACCGTGTGTCCTATCGTAAACCGCTTCAAGTTTTTGAATTTCTTCTAAATAATAGATCATCCAATGATTATTTTGATACAATGAGCCCCACCATTTTGAGAGTTTTTTGTTGTTTAAATTTCTGTTTGATTATCCTTCCCTTTTTTGTGTTATATGTACTATGAGATAATTTTAGAGCATGAATAATTTCTGAAGAGCCACGAATCTGCATAACTCTAATGATCAGATAATTCTGAATTTTTTTTCTTTGAACAGCCCGTAAAAGCTTCTTAGAAAGTTATTGATTACACACAATCTTAATGTAGTATTTCTGAAGAACCTACAGAAGTTGTTACTTATTAAAATTGATCAAGAAATTTCCAAAATAAAACCCCAATACATATTTCCAGATTGAAGAATTAGTTTATGCTATTTGTTTCCTCTCCTATTTAAGATTTCTCCAGAAATCCAGGATCCCTCCAAGATGTTCCCATTAATTCTTCAGTAAATTACAATTTGATGGAGAAGTTGTAGGCCTCTAGCCACCGAGGATAGTTACAACAATGATCGTCGATCTATCTAAACAATCACAGCTGTTATGAAAACACCTGATTGTTCCATTGAAAAAGGGAAAAATATAATCGACAAAAATCAAACGACTTTAGTGTATTTGGGCAAAAATAATTCACGGTTTGGCGTAATGACATCGCAGTAGTTTACCTTGTAAAGCTAAGCTTATAAAGATTAAATTGCTCAGTAGATCCTCTAAGATATTGGAGAATTGCTAGCCGTCCGTGATTAACTTTAAGAAGATCATAAGAGTTCGTAGCCGGAGATATTCAGTTTTGAATTACAAACAAAATAATTTGTATTTGAATCTGCACTCGGAACCGCCCTTTTCGGCCTGAGTAACTTTTCTCGCATTTGGATTTAGTTTCCTTGGTATCTGACTGCACCAGACATTCGTGAAAGTATCACCAATTTGCACAAAAACCTATAAAATACAAATAAGTAATGAGAAGTGTTTTAAATATGTAGAAATTCTTCAAACCCGATTGTACAGATAGCTTTTTCTTTGAGATTAATAAATAAACAAAGTGAAAATAGTCGCCTAGATACTAAAGCGTCAAATACAAATCGACGTCGGAAGTTGTTACTGTCAGAAATATTTATAGCAGCCGCCATTATGGTGAGCGTGGAAAGCTGGATACCTAAAATAGGAACCACCGGTGGGAAAATGGGGCGCTATCCTAAAAAAGCCCTATAGGGAAGGAGCGCTAGTAAGAACCCGCATAGAATGAAATCTAACATCAATTATGTCTGGGCCGAAGCCCACGTAGCAGTTTTTCAGCGCCACGTGCACGCATCGTCAATATAATGCAGATGTGCATCAGCGCGACGACGCTGCCATTCAACTCAAGTGAATAATAAGCAAGTTAATTAAGCTCAAATTTGGCAAGTGAATTAAATTCAACATACGTTGATTAATTCATTTTACCAATTTAAAATTCCCAGTAGCATTTCCTGTTGGTAAAATCCTATGGATTTTTATTTCGTAGATTATACATGGCAGAAGATTTTTTCTTTTACGAACTTTTTACGAACTGTGAAACAAAAATATAAATTTAGAAATGGTGCGCCGTACGTCAATCAACATATTAATATTTATAGCGTACCATATCAGAAGTCATGTTCAGCGTACAGATCGTGTGCGGAACACTGTTAGCTGAATTTCAACTGGTTTCAAAATTTTCATAAGTATTTTTTGCTACGGTCCGTTATTTAAATTATTTCTAAAAAACTACATTCACAATCATTCACAATGAATAAGAATACTCACATTACAAACTAAAATGATAGACCGACCAGAATGCGGACCGAATAACATGTTATTCAAATTATTGACGAAAGAAATGTCACCTGGATAGTCGAATAGCATGTCACAACTGCGCAGTCCGAACAAAATCTTGTGAAAAAAGGGATGGTCAAAAGTAAAATATCGAACAATAAGTAATGACACAAGTAACATATGTTATGCAAGTAATTATTGGTTTTGGTTCTTCCATCGTTTGATATGGATACAAAGTAGTCAACTGACGTAATTATAATAAATAAAATGATTTTTATGATACACGATCAGTATCCAGTAGATCTTATTTTAATACGCATACAAATCATATTTGAATCTAGCCACGTTTTGCATTATATATTATGCATTTTATCATGCTATACTTATTTCATTCCACAACATTGGCATGATGTTTATTGCGCTTAATCATACTAAAACAATAATTAGTTTATAAAAATATAATAAAACCACTTGTGTATAGCTTATTAATAGATTCTTATCTTTGACGGAAAAGATTTTATTTTGAAATTCCAACTAATAGAGGGTGGAAAATTCAATTATAATTATGCTAACTGTTTAATGTATTTTATGGTTGTGAGGTACTGGCCGTTTTGTAACTTTGAGTTCATAACTTTTGTTCTGCTTTAGCTGGAATCGTTGCGTTTCTGTACTTTCTGTTTGACAATTTGTAATCTTTTCAATTGGACTATATGTGTATGTTTTATTTTTGTAACGTGATGATCAGTGTCTTGGTAGACTCCCTTGCACGCAATATATGAATATGTAATTTTACTATCAATCTTTTTATTTATTTTCGCTTACGTTAGTGCGGTGGAATATTTGAATTACAAAACAAGTTTCAAAACAATTAACATGGAAGTTTTCGACATTCCCTAGAAAATAGAATGTATTAGTTCGCTAATTGGAGAACGACTGTACTCCAACAAATGATAAATATGATTCCGGTTAAGCAAAAATTAAACGTTAACGTGATTTTGACATCAAGTTGCTTTGGAATCGAATGCGTCCCAACTGGCGAACTTCAAACTAAAATAAATTAGCGTACGTTCGCTGTACTTCCTGAACCTCGCAAAAAAGTTCATTGATTTAAATATTTAGTTGTTGACTATCACTGCATTTTTTAGAGTAAAACTATTTACAATTCAGAGACCATCGCGGGAATTCCGTATCAAAAATATCTGATAGGCGATTCACATATGTATTTTGGACCACAAACATGTAGTTTTATTTATCTATGTATTTGATTTGCTTTATTGCGATGTTTTTTATGATTAATATTTTTCGAGATAGCAATTGCCAGATTTTTTTCTAATATGAAATAGTTCTCACGGGTTCAGTGCGCGATGTACAATAAGAATTTTTGATGGTGTGGAGTTAATCTCTTTTCTCACATCTCGAAACCTTGATCAGAAATTCAACCGGAAAATTAAAACCAGTTATGAAAATATAACAACATCCTTCGCTAGCCTACAATTTTGATACCAAATTTAGTTAAACGTTTATCACATTGAATTACCTTGATTTAATTTTCTGGTTTCCGCTTTAGCTTTTAGCCAGTTTTGCTCATGTTTTATTCTTGCTCTACACAGCCAATCAGTTCGTTTTGTGTTGCTCGATTTTGTCTCAAAATCTCAACTCTTTATCTTTATTGATTTGCCTAAAGTTTTTATTTGTTTCAGTCTTATGCCAATCGTGTATTTCCAACTTTCCTCCGCTTCCATTTTTATACATACAGCTATTCGAAAGTGAAATGATTCGAGTGATTAATTTGCCAATTTTTCCCTATCCATGTTTGAAAATCAAAATTGAAACACAATACATCTGATTGAAGTGAATTTTATCACACCCACATATGTCATGAAGTTAACTCCATCACCTTTTTGTCTAGATTCTATTTGCTGAAGAGATTTTTTTCCCAGAAAGATTGATATAATGATTGCGTCACTATTCTAAATGTTTTGTTGGCTATTCTGATGTTTTAACACAGTTTTCGGCTACCTAATAAGTTCTAGTTTTGCAATTTCTATACGTCTAATGAGGATGATGCTTGTGATAATTATTGGTACAATCTACGGCATCCACGTGATATAGATAAATACAGTTAGACCAAAAATTGGGCCGTTATCTACATGGTTTTCTAGCCGAAGGGGCTTCTTTTATAATAGATTTATTTTTCAAGTCTTCCGATTTTCTCTCGTGTGATGGTATAGTTTTAATAAGGTTTCGATTCCTTAGGTTATGGGTAAAAAAATTGTTCGTTTCTATTGTTTTACAATACTAAAGAACTAATTGAGTGTGTATCTGTTAAATGTGTTCAATGTCGTATTCATCCATTTTCAGTTTTTGACGGTGAAGGCGAATCGGATTTGTTTTTGTATGATTTTTATTTGAAATTTAAGCCCCAAATGCAATACAACGGAACGGCGACGGAAACGGCAAATTTGACAGAATATATATGGGCTAACTGTCAAATTTTCTGTTTCCGTCGCCGTTCCGTTGTATTGCGTTTGGGGCTTTAATCTTGAAAGAGATTTTTGGTGGCCTTTTGGCTTATAAGCTGAATATAAACGTGAAATGACTTCAAAAATGATCACATTGAGGGGCATATACAGGGTGCATGACGATTTTTTGCAGTAAATTTCAAAACGGGTATTTTTTTTAAATTGCATAACAAGATTCAGACATATCTGGCAGCAATGGATATTTTTGCAGTAAGTTTCAGATAGATTTTTTCTATGATTGCAGAAAAAGATTAACATTAAAAAATTTGCTAAATTTTTAAGTTACTGCAAAAATTCGTCACGCACCCTGTACTTCAAATTTCTTCAAAATTGCTCTTAATACGGAGCAATACAGAAGGGTACAGGAAAACTTGTTCAGAAGTTTTAATCCCATGTAGTTTCAAAAGTGGTCTCACATCTCAGGAAATAGGTTGTTTTGAAAAGTGCGGGTTTATTCTCCTTGCAACGATTCCACAAGTGTCGGATCTTTGTAAAGGGCCCATTCACAAATTACATAATGCTTTAGGGGGTGGGAGGGTGTCTGTGCGAGCGTTACGGCCCATACAAATTTCAGAAGCCTTCCATACGAAGCATGTTACGAGGGGGTGAGTGGGGATTGAAAATATTTTAGCGTTATGTAATTTGTGATTGAAACCAAACACAATAGAGCTTGCTGACATTTAGTCATCTTTCTCTTGCACGCGCACAGAAAGAATGGGTTTTGTTTTCATCGGGAAACGCTTCCGAAGCGTTTCTCGATGAAAACAAATCCTATCATTCCCATGCGCTTGAAAGAGAAGGATGAGTAAACGTCAGCAAGCTCTATATTAGTGGGCACGAAATCCATGATTCCATCAACTGCCAGATTAAAAAACCTTATGATACCAGAAGGAATGTTTGGATCAGTGTATCAAATATCTGCGCGATTTTTAATATAAATGTGCGTAATTTATTTAAGATGTGTATGCATAGCACATTGCATAACGAAAGGCGGTTTCGATGTTGAAGGTAATTTGGTTCAATGAAAAGATATTTTATGGTTGGGTAAGTTGGTGTTTTCTGAGGATTTTTGCCTTTCTTGTACAACAAAGTTGTACCGAAAGGCTATCATTTCACTCCGTAAACGAACTTTTGATAAGAGTTCCGGAAACCCACAGTGTTATATACCAATCGATTCAGCTCTATAGAATGCCACTGGTCTCGTCCTATTGCTAATTGCAAAAAATAGATAATATTAAAATAGTGATGAGACATTAACGATTGCACCATGACGTCATCGGACACCATACACTGAAAACCAAAACTACCCAAAAGTGGGTTGTTTGCACTCAAAACCGTGGTTTGGGCCAATAACCCAAATTTGAGTAAAATGACTTTTCTGGCACTAGGTAGTTTGCCTTTAATACCATGTAAACAATTTACCCAATGCTGAGTTTAATTTATCCAAATTGGACCTTGATCAACCCAAAATAGAGAATATTGGATTTACTCAAATTTGGGTTATTGGGCTGAGCAACCTCGGTGAGGTGTTTGCATCTTGCTCTAGTTTTGATAGCAATCATGGGAAAGAAAGGGAAAACTACCCAAATTTGGGTAAATTTTTTCTGCCATATTCTCAATAGTGCGTATATTGAACTCAAAGTTTGGGTTGATTTATCTGTCCGTGTATGAGGGCAATGTTTACATTTTTTTTACCCGTGTTTAAATGGGAGTGACTTCTCATGAGGGCAATGTTTACAATTTTTTTTATATGGAGATTTTGACTCGTGCAATGGTCAATAGTCACATAGAACAATAATGTGGTATAAAAATGCCTTGCATCTACACTCAAAAATATTCCAACGTTAAATGTACGTGAATCTGCACTTAGATTGGAAAATTATTTGTTTTCCTTTAGTTTATGTGCGTCAGATATAAATCGTAGCACACCATATACCATCTATGTAATATTTTAATGCAGTCTACCTAAATGTCATATTAATACTACGTGAACATGCACGCATCACAGCAGCTGTCAAAAGTACGTGATTTTCCTGTGTGAAAAAGTATAGTGAAACGGCAACATGACTGAACTAATTATCTTTGGATTCTTTAACCGTTCTCGATTTTTGGAAGGTTTTCGAGCGTAAGATAAAATCTACCAACTTGTTGAACTTTATTTAATGTAATTTTTGTTATTTCGTAATAGGTTTGCCGTGCAGAAATCCAATCCACCAGTAGTCGATAACGCAGCAGGCTTACCATTTTTCGTGACAAGAATCAATTACAGCAAGCGACAGAAGACATGTTACACTTGGGAGCGAGCTCCATCGCAAAGTAGGAAACAGATCCTGGGAGTAACGAATCAAGTCAGTCCCACAAATCTGCAGTCAACCAATCAAATCGACAGCTATATTCATTTCTGCCAAATCCACATCAACTACAGCTACGGTATTTAGCGACCCCTCACAAGATATTCTAAGCCCTGTCTGATCCGCATCAATACAATCAGCGGAGTTCAATCTTTGCCACTCAGATCAGATCAGGGCAACCTGCACCACCCACAGCCATGTATACTCTGCCAATTCGTTGTAAAACAATTTTTCAATAAATATGTTTGTAAATTCTTTTGTATATTTTCTTTTGCAAAACCACTATCGTGAATTTTCTGTATTTGGCACATATAAATCAACCATGTATCCTAAAGTATTTTACATCATATAGTGAAATAAAATACAATGAATTACATCTACGCAACAATCCATTATCCTTTATTTGGAAATATAGTTGATCGAAGGGACTTTCACGTAAAATGTATGTAATCATACCATGTACCATGAAATGAGTTGACGTTTGACATATTTTGCTTTATTGTAACATCCTGTAGCATTTACGTGAAAAGTGGTGTGGAAAAAATCCATGCATGTTTTCACACCTTACGATGATTATTTTTTGGGTGTATGAATATTATTGAAGTTTATCCGTGGCTTGCTCCCAAAGAGTTTCATCGTACACGCTAACCTGGAGCTACCCAGAATTATGTCAAAGTGACCCAAAATCAGCAAAACCGTGGTTACTCTAATTTGGGTTCGGGTACCTAAACTCAAATCTGGGTAACAGTACAAGCGAAAAAATCTGGGTATCCGGTACCCAGCTCTTTTCGCTCCAGAATATTGTTATTGTATAAAAATGTTAAAAAAATACAGTTTCCCCCACCGTATATCATTTGCCGGCTGTGCCGACAATACTCCGCCTTGATAAATTTAACCATTCTTACCTTATTTTTGCTGCATACAACGAAAAATTCCAACATTTTCTCCGGAATGCAACGTCGGCGCCATGTTGCTGTTTCCGAAAATGTTTAAGTCCCCATTTACCCAGATTTCGGGTTCGTCTGACTCAGATCCTTTTTGTTGACATACCCAGATTTTGACAACCGCTAATATCGAAAAAATCCGGGTAGAATCGACCCGGCCACTGGGTTGTTTCAGATTAGCGTGTACTATAAAGATGCTCGAGTTGCACGCATTTAGGCGTACACGGTTGTTTGTGAAAACCCATTAATGGGTGAAAAAACACCCATTATCTGTAGAAGTGTCTCTCCCCATTTAATGGGTAAACCCGATTTACCCATTAATGGGTAGAATCAGTTTATGTCACAAAATGGGTATTTATTCACCCATTGCAAGAAAGCAAAAATCTAACAAAATGGGTGAAAAAATACCCATTTTCGCGCCCAGATAATTTAGCATTTTTGATAAATAGTAAATTTATGGTATACTCATAATCATTAATCATAAGTTGGGAAAAATAAAAAAATTGCTTGTTTTTATTCATTTCTAATATGGTCCAATGCACCGAATGAACACATTGACGTTTGAGACGGGCGCTGTTTACTAAAAATGAACACTTGCATGAACTCGATGAATGAAAAAGTATTCATTCTAAGTAAACAGCGCACCGCTCAAACGTCAATGATGAACTCGGTGCATTGGACCATGGTTAAGGAAACAACAAATCTATTAAAATATTAATTCAGGTTCTAGCACCTCATCCTCCACCCGAACTTCCACATAGAGGATGACAAGCAACCACAAGATCATCCTTCCGGCTTGTATTGAGGTTGAGTTTGCTGTTACAAATCGTCAGGAATGTTTTCTCCGTAAACGCACATTAGCCATCAACTGGAAAAGGATTACCTTTTATGTTATTTAGATTAGAGAAATCAATTGGGGATAAAAATGCTTACCGTTCAGCTTTACGAATGACTCTGCGTTTTTTTAGTTCCTCCATTTTCCGATCTGGAAGGATAATTTAGACGTATTACAATACTTATCTATAATAAATATCATTGGCCTTACTTGTGTTGTTCCGAGAGTGTCCCGATGCAGATAGTTTTTAAGTTTTTATTAAAGTTTAAAGCAGAAACAAGCTGCTTTTTACACCAACGGTGTACTAGATACGCTTCGTTGTCAAACTATTTTTTCACCCATTAATGTGTAAAAATATAACCGTTTTATAAATATAAGGGGTTTCCTCTAATGGGTATTTTTTTACCCATCGCATGATTGTGAAATTCCCCCATTTTATGACAGATAGGTATGCTATTTGAAAATGGTTGATTTTTTACACATCAATGGGTTTTCACAAACAACCGTGTAAGTATGCTCTACGTGCAGTTGAATAGTACTATGAAATTGTCGGAAAGTCAAAATTCGAACATAGGAAATTCGAGAAACTTTTGGCAGCGCCATCTATCATCTATTAATGTAAACTTTCTATCATAACATTAGACGGTGTAACCGTTTTGCCTTTCTTGTACATCATCGAGGTGTAAGCGTAAAGGCTACAATAAATTTTATTGCCTTTTTGCGCGAGAAAGGCACCATCACCGCTAGGTGGATTAATCTGGTTTTTTTTTATAACAAAATCCCAAACAAAACAAATAAAAATAATGGCGTTTATGTGCATTGTGATCAGCGCGCAATAGTTTTTAAAAGTTATTTTTACTAAATTTGATATATTCGTACTTGATAAAACTAAATTGAATTAGTGTTTGACTTTCTGGGTAAGTATATTTATTATGAATATTTTCATTGGTTGACTAATTGCTATAAAAACTCAAAAAGGAACGAAGATGGAGCCGTCTGCTTCTTCTGGTCGTAAAGATGACTTTCTAAAAATGCCCAAAACGATCAAACCTGAGGACATGACCTCACGGGAATACTACCTGGACTCGTATGCCCATTTTAGTGCACACGAAGAGACTCTGAAGGACGAAGTGCGGACACGCACGTACCGCAATGCCATTTATCACAACAAGCATCTCTTTAAGGGCAAAACCGTTCTGGATGTAGGCTGCGGTATGGGACTTTTGTCACTATTCGCGGCCCGAGCCGGAGCAGCACGGGTCATCGCCATCGACTGTTCGAACATTATCGATCACGCGCGAAACATTGTAAATGCGAACCGGTTTGATCATGTGATCACGCTCATCCGATCGAAAGTTGAATCCATCGATCAACTGCCCGATGGAATTAAAGAAGTGGACATAATACTATCAGAATGGATGGGACACTGTCTGTTCCACGAAGCAATGCTGGATACAGTCATTTATGCGCGAAACAAATGGCTCAAACGTGATGGTGGAATGATGTTCCCTGATCGCTGCACTATGTTTGTGGCTGGTATCGAGGAACGCCAGTGCAAGGACGAACGTATCAACTGGTGGGAAGATGTGTACGGGTTCAACATGAGTGCCATCCGCAAGGACGCTATCACCGAACCGCTGGTGGATGTGATCGATCCTCGCCAAATTGTGACCAGTTCTTACCTGATCAAAGAGATCGACATGTACACGGTGGTCCGCCAGGACCTAGATTTTAAATCGCCCTTTCATTTGATTGCCAAGCGGAACGACTTTGTTCAAGCGCTGCTAACGTACTTCAATGTAGAATTTACCAAGTGCCAGCAGCGCTTGGGCTTCAGCACATCGCCGGAGTCGCCGCACACTCACTGGAAGCAAACGATATTCTTCCTGGACGAGTACTTAACCGTGAAGAAAGGAGAGGAGATTTGTGGAACATTTGCGATGAAGGCCGCCGGGAGCAAGAAGAATATGAACAAGGAGTTGGAGTTTACGATTGATGTGAGTTTTGAAGGAGCTCTGGCGCAGGTGAAAGAGAGCAATCTCTACTTGATGCGCTAGTGGGGGCCTTGCGATTGACGAGAGCTGAACGATGCATTGGATCTGAGATTTGAACATCGAGTTCTTTGGAGATACACGGTGAGAAATAATACGTAGGAAATTATTAAGGAAAAGTACAGTGATACAATGGTTGTTTGAAAAAGGCAGGTTTTCAAAAGATAATTTAAATTCTTACTCTTGCTAAACGTTTGAAGATATCAATCATAGAATTTCATGACAAATGAATCAAAGTTTGCTGAAAAATATACTGTCGCACATCCTAGATCTAGCCATAAGATCGTCACTCTGCACAACCAACAATAGACTTATTTTTCTGCAATCTTTGTATACTTTTGTTTTAATAACAATAAAAATAATTTCATTTCTTTTAGCTTTTCTCGTACACGTATTTCTAATGTAACACTTGCATTTTTTGTCGATTTTTAGGTAAGCTTAAGAATTGTCTCCAGTTCTTCAAGCTCACTATAAGTGAAGTAAGAATGTTTGCTCTAAAAAAACCCGAAACAAACTAATAAGTTTTTTAATAATATTGAGCAAAGTGACCGCATAGGGTCAGTAGGGGCAATATGAACATACGGTGCAATATAAGCCACCCTCAATTTGAGCTTATTGACAAGTTTTATCATGTAAAAGTTGAATGATCTTTAAAAGAATGCTTCACATATCCCTCAACGTGAAAACCGCATTAAAATTCAATTCAAACAATAAAATACACTTGAAAATGTAAATATTCGCTACATTGGCAGAATTATTATTAGATTTGAAGTTAATAAATAAGGTTTTGACACAAAATTGATTAAAATACAGGTCAAAAATGGATCTCAATCGAAAGATCTATTATAATTGAATATGTTTGTACTGATAAAAATCTGAATCTGTCATAAAACTTGTTTTTTTTTAAACCACACGCTATGGGGCAATATAGAGATACCTGCAAGGATGTTATCGATCATTTAGTAATTTGCGCTCGATCATTTAGTAGTTTGTCAATAATTCATTCCAGAAGCTTTATTTCAAAATATGTTGTATGGTGGACTTCTAGTGCGAAGGTTTTTCTGCAACTCTGTTTGAATTCCACTACCGTGCACGCACCCAACTTTGCGCAGCTCCTAACTTTGCGCATTTTGCGGTTATTTTTGTAATATAATGCGTTTAAATTGAATTTCTAAATATAATTATAACTTGTCAGCACAATATACATGTTATCATAACAGTGCATGCATTTTTTCGCTGTTAAATGACACATTTTTTATTTTAATAGTCGAAACTTGTACTGAAAACAGTGAAAATGACCAAAATGGCGTGTTCTTAGCACAAATGACAAGTGACGGTTTACCCGAAAAACTGAATTTTTTGTAAATTTTTACATTCGCTGACAACTGATTACACATGGACCCAATAATTATAATATTGTTGAAGCCATCTCATGATAATTTGGTTAGTTATTTACATTTTTCTTTGAAATATATGATGCGCAATGTTAGGAACAATTTTTCAATACAGTGTACCTAATTTTGCGCACAACTCGTATTTCTTCGATATTTTCAACATTTATGATATATCTCGTCAGAATAGGGTTTACGCAAAAAAGAACTTTTGTTAGCTGTGGCCAATGTACATAAATGAGGCTGTACATACACCAACAGACGTGAAAACATACTAAGTATGTCGAATCATAAGAAAATAATGCCGGGCATCCTCATATTCTCAAATATGCTCAAATATGCTTACAAATTGAATGAACATCAATTGTAATAGTAGTATAAGCTGAAAAAATAAAATTTGGATGAAAAATAGTATGATAGACGCTTGCATCGTGTTAGAAATTTTCCAAATTATGTGCGCAAAGTTAGGCATATAATAAGGGGTCTGCTTTGAAGTTCAATTTACTATTTATTTCAAATTTTTGTACCAAATTTAGTTCTCAAACAATAATATGATAATAATACTACAGCATGGAACTATTTGAGGTAGATAGCTACTTTCTGTAAGTTGTACGAGTTGATTCAATTTTGCATTTCCTTAACTGCGCAAAGTATGGTGCGTTCACGGTAGTAACGGAGCTAAAACTATAGTTTCAGTAACTTAGACTAAATGATAACAAAATTCCAAACATTTAGTTTAGGTTATTGCAACAAGCGCTATAACTCCGTTATTAGGGTAAAGTGCCCAATAGTGGACCCCCAACCAATAGCGCACCCTTCAGTCATTTTTTTTATTAATACAACACAATGAAAACATTTTGCTATAAAATTCCATCGGGAGAACCTACCTTACAGTCCTATGATTTGATTACATGCATTGAAAATGCTATGGAAAGTAAAATTAGTTGATTTTTTACAATTCTATAAAAAATAAACACGAGAGTGTTCATTATAGGAATATTTTGGGGGGTCCATAATAGGGAAGAAGAACGTCCCGAAACGAAACATGAAAATCAAATGAAGTGTCAACTTATAGGGAAGCAATTTCCTATTATAGACCCCCAGGGGGTCTACTATAGGGCAAATTTAGTCCAACTTTACAATGTTAATTTCAAAGAATAACGTCGAGTATTTGAGTGTTTTATGTATGTATGTATCGTGAAGAGGAGATGCAGAGCTTGATATTAGATACCACGCAAAATTAATATTTTGAAAATTTCCACTCCTTATGCCAGGAAAAGCAAAATTTCGCTACTAGGGGGTCCACTATTGGGCATTTTACCCTAGTTGAATTCTAACAACAAACCATTAGGCAGAGTTGTATAAAAACCTTCGTACTAGAAGTCCACCATACAACACATTTTGAAATTCGGCTTCTGGAATGAGTTATTGACAAACTACTAAATAAACGAACGCAAATTATTAAATGATCGATAACATCCTTGGATACCTGCACAGAGCAAGATATTAGGCCCTCATATGCGAATAAACTCGGATTGATCGTCTTGGGTCAATTTCGGGTGCCAGATGAGCAATGGTAACCGACCATGCTTGGAGATTTTTGGAGAAATTATTAGATCAGTGTTTCCCAACCGGTGGTCCGCGACCCCCTGGGGGACCGCGAGACCATACCAAGAGGGCCGTGAAACATATGCAAAGAATTAAAACTTTTTATGGTCTACTACAACCGAAAACGACGATATCATGGTTATGGATCCTGTAAGCCTCCGGTACACTATGGTCCATGGGGCCGCCCCATGCAAACAGGCGGACAAAAATATTTTCTCCCTTTTTTCGGGCTTATAAAATGTTGTTGGTGTTGTCATAACACGGAAATGTTGTTAAGCACCAATATCAATCAATTCTTTGTATTTTGATTTTAAAATATTTTTCCTTCATGATATTACGATTTCCCTTAGTATGATATGAAAGCTCTTCTTTTAATTATCTTTAAAATTCTATATAAAAAATCCTTAGTATCGTACCAGAAAAAAAAACCTATCAAAAACTTGGTATGAAGTGAAGCAAGATTGTGAAGAGAAAAATCGCGGTTTTTATCTTTTCTCAACTTTTATAACTAATATCTCAAAAACTATAACTCTTAGGGACCTGGATTTTTGGGGTTTTCTTAACTTGTGTATCTACTTTCGAAAAATAGTGAAAAAATGAAGCAGCAATGTTGCCATCGAATTTAATCTATACCGTAGTTTTCTGGAGCTAAATGCGTAACTCATGAACAGGCAACATTGCTGCTTGTGGCGCGAAAGATAGCACACACAAATTCAGGCTACTATATTGCACTGCACGTTTCAGTGATGCCCTCAAAGAAGTTTAACGATCATGACTAAATAGGCTGACCAGATCATTTCGGTGGAAAAACGGGATAAACGCACTTGCAAAACGGGACATGTCAAAAACCACAAAATTCAAGAGCTGTGGAAATTTCAAAAGTCATGGGCCTAATTTTCATTTTCCGTGTAAATTTTAGAGTGAATTTTTCACCACCATAACTTTCTACTAAGTATACCTTAACTAACATTCTAAGCATTAAGTCAGTTGTGGAAAATTACTGCCCAGCAAATATTTCACTGTTCAAAGAGGCGCGGACAAAAAACATGAAGGAACAAAAAATTACGCATTTTTCTATATTAAAAGAAAAATGTTATTTTGAAAACTTATTTTAATTCACTCTTAAGCATGCATTAAGGTCAAAGGACTGACCAACATTGAAAACTTTTCCAATCCTCAACAATTGAAGCTAACAAAAAAATAGTAAAAGTATCCTTTCTGGTTTACAGTTCGGAAAACGTGTCACGGGAGTTAATCCCTCATGCATTCTTCAAGGGAGAGTTTCAAGTTTCGAGGGAGAGTTTCGTTTTCCTAGCCCAAATCCCCTAAATCCGCCCTTTAAAAATGCATGGAGAACCAAATCCCGTGACACGTTTTCCGAAATGTAAACCAGCCTTTAATGCAAGTGTGGGCATTAGAAAGATAAAAAATAAAGAAAAAAAATATCAAAATACAAATGCGAAAAGAGTAATAGGGTGGGATTATTGATTTCCCGTGCCAAAACACTTTTCCATGAATAAAAGTGCTGAGGACAAATCTGCGGATAAGAATAACAAAAATCTCGACAAGGAAGAAACATTAATAAGAAATAATTTTGATTATTTCTATGAATATGTTCGGCGCATGTGAATAAATATCAAATCTAATCAATTCACAGTCCTTTTTGATCGAAATTGATTTAAATGATGCATCACATCTTTGGTAATCTTGTCCATTAATTATGTTCTCATGTGCTTCCAAAAAGGGCCACACATATGGAAGCTCCTGATCTGTAAACTATTTTTCACTCGGTTTAAAGCTGAATGATTTTAATTACTGTGGAAGTACTAAATGAACCCTGCTGCGAGGCGGCAATGTCCCAGAAGGGGATGTAATGCAAATAAAGAAGAAAAAGCAGATTTGAAAAAAATTTAAGATGTGAGATGTAAAGATGTAAAAAAATCGAAAAAGAACTTAATCTGGAAATTATAATGTCTGCCTCTTTATTCAATTGAGGATGAAGGGTGACCTGATTCTCAGGATATACTTCCCTACCAAGTTACTGGTTCCGTTGACTAATGAAATTGGCCAAATTTTAATGCCTTTTGAAGCTCTTTGGAAGAATTAATGAAAAAAACGGGACAAATTGACGATTTTTTTTATTACGACGGTACAGCACAATAAGGTCTAAAACACGGGACTGTCCCGTTAAATACGGTACGTATGATCAGCCTATGATTAAATATTCGCAACCTGTATTTAAATCGATGACTTATTATTGGAACGATTAATTTAGATGCGGTTTTCGCTTAGTGAAAGCTGTTAAGTATTCCTTTTAGCTATGTAGGTTTTCTTTTAAACTGCGCTTAATTAGAAAGCGCCACATTCAGTATAATGAAAAAATAAATTTCTCCATACTAATTTGCATGCAAACCTGAAACGGCTTGTGCTAAATCAGTTTTAATCCAAATGAGCTCAAATTTTCGGAGGACACTCAGAACGTGATACAGAATCCGATGAGGGGTGTGGAGCAAAATCGGTTTTTTTGATCCACCCTATTATACATACCTATCCGATTTTCAACACATCTCCAGATGAAGACGAAAGGGAGAAACAGATTGGAAATTGATACCTATTTGATATTAACTTTATCAGACACGCAACCTTGCAACTCGTTATAACAAATACAACTACAAAAGGCACTATGGAAGAATTACTGCTGGAAAATTTTCTATTGGAATGACAATAATTATTTCACAGATTTTTTGTATTTTTTTCCATTGTTCAACTGTCAAAATCACCAAAAATCAGTAACATTATTTACCGAACAGTTCTGCTGTTGAGATTTCGATAAAATTTTACCGAATTCGGCGATTTATTTTAAGTGTGATACTTAAAAATGTATATTTGTTATTGATTTCAGCATAACATATTAAGGGGGCCATGGGCCACTGGACTGATCGTCAAGGTGGTCGCGGTACAGAAAAGGTTGGGAATCACTGAACTAGATCATCATATCACAAACAAGCGTTCCATCTCTCCCATGCCTACCGTTGGCGATTTTTACAAATATGCGGTGATAGGTAGTACACTAAGTATTTACGTAAAGGCTATTTATATGATCACTCCAATGACGGATTTTCAATAGAAGGCTTGGCGATCCATAGTCTTATATATCAATCAACTCAGCTCTATGAACAAATGTCTGTCCGTATGTATTGTTACATTTTGACGAAGGGAAACGTCTTTGTTTTCCATTTATAATATTCCATATTATAATCCTACATATTTTTAAAAGAGCTAGGTGTGAAAACCCAATCCATTTAGTTGGACGTTAAAAAAAATAAGGGGGTTGGAAGCAGAGAGGTGTCGTATTACGTTTAGATAAAAGGCAAGTGAATTGAACAAGTCGCATGGATTGCATGTCTAAACATCTTTATTTAATTACCTTGAGTGAAAAGACAACTTTTGTCAAATCTATTGAATTCAACTGAGTTGATAAGTTCACTTGCTCTGTCAAAACGTAGCATAAGTGACAATTTGCTTAAATTTAATTTGATTATAAAGAAAAAAAAAATTGTTTCAGAGCGGTTGTATATTTATATTGTTGATAAGTAATTTATTGTAGAGATTTTTTAAGAGAAATGCAGAAGAAATTATATGTTTTTGGTAAAAATATTTTCATTTGGTAGCCCTGGCGCTGGTAGCGATTTCAACAAAAAATCATCGTAATTCGCAACTGGTAAAGCTGGTAGATCACTTTTGAGTAGAGGCCTGAATAAGAGAAACGCGGATAGAAAATACGATTCTGCCGACACTGCAGTCAATCTTCTTCATCAAATACCAACACATGAAAAGAATGAAATGGTTTACGTAGATAAAATCTTACAATCCGCTATTTAATGTGTCCACATCACATAACAATGGAATCCAATAAACAAAGCAATTTTATTTCATCATCTATAAATTACTTTCATATTTTTTTGCAAACTAATGTTAAATTCATTAAAATTTGTTTATTAAAAAATGGTATAAAATCGAATTTAGCCGTTTCCAGTATTTGAGCCAACATATTGGCTGCTTGACAGGTCTCCTGCTCGATTGGCTGCTGTTTTTGACGGTTCAATTGGCGGCACATACCTATCCGCGTTTCTCTTATTCAGGCCTCTACAAATACCAACACATGAAAAGAATGAAGTAGTTTATGTTGATAAAATCTCACAATCCGCTATTTAATGTATCCACATCACATAACAATGGAATCCAATAAACAAAGCAATTTTACTGCATCATCTATAAATGACTTTCATATTTTTTGCAAACTAATGTTAAATTCATTAAAATTTGTTCATTTAAAAATGGCATAAAATCGAATATAGCCGTTTCCAATATTTGAGCCATCATATTGACTGCTTAACAGGTTTTCTGCTCGATTGGCTGCTTTTTTTGACAGTTAGATTGGCGGCACATACCTATCCGCGTTTCTCTTATTCAGGCCTCTACAAATACCAACACATGAAAAGAATGAAATGGTTTACGTAGATAAAATCTTACAATCCGCTATTTAATGTGTCCACATCACATAACAATGGAATCCAATAAACAAAGCAATTTTATTTCATCATCTATAAATTACTTTCATATTTTTTTGCAAACTAATGTTAAATTCATTAAAATTTGTTTATTAAAAAATGGTATAAAATCGAATTTAGCCGTTTCCAGTATTTGAGCCAACATATTGGCTGCTTGACAGGTCTCCTGCTCGATTGGCTGCTGTTTTTTGACGGTTCAATTGGCGGCACATACCTATCCGCGTTTCTCTTATTCAGGCCTCTACTTTTGAGTAGTGTTTTACGGTGTAAGATCAATGAGAATAGATAGAAGGTGAGGAAGAAGACCAAATGCAACTGTATTAGTGGATGATGCAAGGATGTTAACGATCGTTCAGTAATTTGCGTTCGATCATTTAGTAGTTTGTCAATAACACATTCCAGAAGCTGAATTTCAAAACATGTTGTATGGTGGACTTCTAGTGCGAAGGTTTCTCTACAACTCTGCCTAATGGTTCGTTGTTTGAATTACACTAGTAACGGAGTTATAGCTATAGTTTCAGTAACTTAGACTAAATGATAACAAAATTTCAATCATTTAGTTTGAGTTACTGCAACTAGCGCTCTAACTCCGTTAATAGTTGAATTCTAATAACGAACCACTAGGCAAAGTTGTAGAAAAACCTTCGCACTAGAAGTCCACCACGCAATCTATTTTGAAATTCAGTCTCTGGAATGTGTTATTGACAAACTACTAAATGATCGAACGTAAATTACAGAATGATCGTTAACATCCTTGGATGATAGAAAATGTGTGACGTACATATTTGCACGGCTTCTTATGGGAGCTCGTTCGAATGTAGTAGTGAAAGCTTTTTCGCCATACACAAAAGGCACGCAATGATACCTCTGGGCAGTTTGATGACGGTATAGGCGACAAACCCGTAAATGCTGATAATCTTCCGGTAGCTCCGAAAATGTCCCGTCCATCAACATCGTTTTTGAATCGTTCAAGTGTGGAACATGAGGATTTCTTTGATCAGCTCGATGACGATTAAGTTGCCGGCGATTCTCTTCCGGATGATACTGTAAGTATCGCTAGTGATGATTAGCATTGATTCGGAAGGAAGCTGTATTGCCGAGAAGCGTAGAGGAAAACGTAAACGAACCAAAAAGAAACAACGCAAGGCCGTTGTGGCCAAGAAACGTCGAATTTCCCATCCTCCGAAGCTTGTTGTCTGTAACTGCCATCAAAATTGTTCAAACAACGTGTCAATGGAAGATCGCAAAATTGTTCATGCCACATTCTGGAAGCTTAATATCTCAGGCCGGGCAGTTTTTTTGCGACAGGGTGATCCGGATATCCATAAAAAAGCAAAAACCGTCATGACCTCATGGAACCTCGTATATTACATTCATATCATTTTTCTCTCGTGATAGCTGACAAAGAAGTTGTTCGAGTTTACCGAAAATTCTCCCTGAACACCTTAGGCCATAGCCTAAGCGAAAATGGCGGGTATGAAGTTTTTGATTTTGTAAAGTTTTCTTCTAATATTTCGTGTTTGCAGAAATATGGTTTATCTACTGGTTATTTAAATCTGACTCAGACAACGCATCACCACGTATCACGCAAACCTAAAATGCGTGGAAAATACCAGCGAAGCGCTGAGCGTAAGAAAGCTGTAAAAACTCACATTCTCATATACAACCCCACAATTTCCCACTATCGGCGCGAACATGCCTCAATTAGACTTTATTTGCCCACAGACATAAACCGGAAGCGTATGCTCGACGAGTACCAAGCGACGCACCCCAATTTGAAAGTAAGCGAAACTTTCTTCGGTAGAGTAGTTAAGGAGCTGAATATATCCATTGTTAAACTCGGACATGAGCAATGTGAAACATACGAGGCGGCTAAACTGCACCAAGAACTTTTGGGACACGAGAATGAAGATGCAAGCCAAGGATGCTCTGTTTGTAAAGAGCATAAGCGTACTCCAGACCAAGATTTTTTTATGTATACAGGTTATCCGACTTGTCAATATTCCCAACTCAGCCATCTTGGATTTTTGTATGGAATTTATGCTCGTTTGTTTACGTTTTGCACTGAAAATGTATGTTTCCCCCCCGCGCTGGTTATTCCCATCTACTGACAAAGTCGGATAACCTGTACATAAAAAAATCTTGCTCCAGACATTGCTCGTGTTGCGTATCAAGTGCATGGTGGGGAAGTTGAACTCGACGAAATAGTGTTTTCTGTTGATTTACAGAAGGTGTTTCATTTTCACGAAAAAAGAGTAATTCTACTAACATCATTTATTACCTACAACAGGTAATCCAACTGCCTCGTCTAGATGGCTTCAAAACTATCGTGTTTTCACAAAGGCTTTTGGCATTTAATGTTTCTGTTTCTCTATTTGATACTGATGGTTAATTCTCCATCAGTTCAGGTGGAGGAAATAGTTCTAAAATTGTTCGAGTCTGGCTATAACTTCATGGCGGCAGATCCATTTCATGCTGCCGTTGAAAAAGCTATGCGTCAATCTCCGCCAATTACTTTCCCGGATTCACTGAAGCTGTTTTAAGAGCGAAGTCAAAAGTCGATGTATTGGACGTAGTGGTAACTAGTTTCATCCAGACTACGATGAACGTCAGCCAATACACCCTAAACAAATATAAGAAACGCCCGTACATCGATAAGATCAAGCGGATCATTGTACAAAAGGTAAGTTTTGAATTACACTATAGCAACTCTGTTGTTGACAAAGGCGAAACTCAATGTTATTTTTTGGTCTCAAAAAAGCAGCAGCGTCAGCTCAGCGCAGAAGGATTTAAATTGGAAAACTCTCTGAATATCCAAAAGAACCCTGTTGGGTTAGATTCTGCTCGTAAGGATACACTTCTGGGTGTGATTTCACCTCTAATCCGTGATGAGCAGAAGGTAAAGCTTGCCTGTTAAGACAGAACAAGTGTATAACACTTTTGTTCAATACTTTTTTAAAATACATTTGAATTACCAACAATTGCTTTATTTGCTTGTATACGATTGCACAACTCATTAAAGTCATAACACAAAACTGCGTAGGCGATAATATCCGATGGTTTTAATCAATTTCATAAAAAATAGCTTATGGAACTGATATGCGGGTGCTTTTAATATGGGACGCTCATGATTTGGTATTTTTTTTCATACATGGACATTAGGGTGGCTCAAAAAACAGTTTTACAAATTTTTTGATGGGCCGCCCTCTTATTCGGTTCTATTTGATGCCCTGATGCTCTGGACAAAATTTCAGCCAAATCGGCCAACGTTTGGGCGGTGCTAAACTTGTTGGGAGTTTATATGGAAAAATGTATGCAGAAACATCCAAAAACAGTGATTTGCAGTTGAACGGCACAATTTACGATCAAGAACCATGATACTCATTCAGTTCTTGTAGAATTAAATACAGAATGTTATGCTGAAAACCACGAGAAGATTAGAGTTTATTAGGCAAAGATATTAGCATTTTACTGGAGTGTTGTAGGGGTGAATTTATTTCTTTTCAAAGGTAAAAGAAACGAAATTTGCTCAAACCCCACTTCAGAGAAATGCTAATAACTTAGTCGGGCAAACTTAAATCTTCTCGCGGTTTTCTGCATAACATTCTGTATTAAATACTTCAAGATCTGAATGAGTATCAAAGTTCTTAATCGTAAGTTGTGCCGTCCAACTGCAATTCACTGTTTTTGGATATTTCTGCATACATTTTTGCATATAAACTTCCAACGAGTTTAGCACGGCCCAAACGTTGACCGATTTGGCTGAAATTTTGTCCAGAGCATCAAGGCATCAAATAGAACCGAATAAGAGGGCGGCTCATAAAAAAATTTAAAAAAAGTTTTTCCCATACTAATTTGAGCCACCCTAATGGACATAAAAACCGTAATTTCTAATGTGTGATTTATGGAAGTACTTAAAAAAAAATAATACGATTCCTGAGGTTAACTCAAAATTGACAAAAAGTCATATATATATATATATATATATATATATATATATATATGGGACTGTTATGCGAGTGGGGGCAGTTTAGATGTTAGATGAGAACCAACAAAAAAGAACTGTTGTATTGTAATATAGAAAAGTTGCTGAGAAGGTATTCAGTATCATTCTTACGGTGCTCATCTTGCCCGTCCTACCCTGTACAAGCTTAGACTCTTCCTTGATCGAAAGGTTAAAAAAAAAAAAAATGAAAATCCTCCGAGAAATTACTGAGATATCAACGTTCGAAGTCCAACATAATTTCGTGACGGTTTCCCATTTTCGCAATCGCAAAGTGTATACATAAAAAAAATCTCACTAGCTGAACCGAGAAAGTGTATATCATGGTATTTAGTGGTAGGGGGAATGACGGCTTTGGCAGGTTCTGTTCTATTATTGGCAGGGGGGTTTTTTAGGTCTGACTATGATCAAATTTGGCCTAAACATTCTTTGCATATCAAAGAACATTGTGGTCAAATTTCATAAAATTTTGTAGAAAAAAACCCCCCTGCCAATAATAGAACAAAACCTGCCAAAGCCGTCTTCCCCCCTATTTATTTTAAATTTGGAAGAAAATAACATGCAATAATAATAAATAAGAAGATGAATTTCTAAAAATTCTAAAAAATTTCTCTGGATTATCATTTTCACGAAATAAAATATTTTCGTCTGATTATAACCACAAAATTTTGGGTAGTTTTTCGTCGGACGTATTTTATTTCCAATTGTATATAAAAAATGACACTATACTATAGTGTAATTGCAGCTTTAAAGTACCTACGCGGCGTTTTTTTTTAGTTTGCCGGATTTTCCTTATGTGTACGGAATAAGAGCACAGCACGGTAATTGAGATGTTTGAGTTTGATTCACTTATGAACCACCTTGAACGAAAAGAATGTGCAATGGGAATGTGCAAACACATTTAACTTACTTGTTTCGATGGAGAATTTAAACACCGTTCAACCTTTGCTAAATCCATTTAACTGCAGAACAATCACTAAGTTTGAAATCTCTTAACTGAACCTAATATTTAATTTTATTTGAAGTGTTTGATAGATAGGTAGCCGAATTAAATTAACCCTTAAATGCGCAATGTTGTTTTAAAACAACAAACCGAAAATACGTTTAATGGTAATAATTTCAATGGTTTTAAAAATATTTCCGACAATTTCTAAAAAAATCGCCTTGCGCCTTTAAAAGTTAACTCGGTTGACCCATTATAGCTTGAACCGTTGAAATGCGCCTTCTGTTATGCAAAATGCATTTGTTTTACACACAGGTCTCATCTCTTTCAAAATTGAACCGTTTGCAACTCATATGGAATACAAGAACACTCTAACCCTTCTCTACTCAGCGAATGAGGTAAATTGTATTACCGTCCCTTTTCTAAATTTGATTAATTCTTATGGATCAATCTATAAGCAAAAACTGCCTCTATGGAACAGATCGATGTGCCGTATATGCATACATGTTCCGTCAAAATCACATGAATAGAAATATGCGCATACAGTGCCGCCTTTGTTAATGCGGTGAGTGCGAAATGAGATACCTTGATTGATCCATTCAGATTTTTTAGTTGTCGCACATTTTAACGAAAGTTGGGATAAAAAATATAAAATAGAATTTCACTCAGCCGCTGATTTAGATGAAAATTGGAATGGACTCGATCTTGAATTAAAATATACTATATCTCAATAAAATGCTGATAGCATGATTCCTTAATATAATAATCTTAATATATACTCAGTAAAAAGGTGCAAAAATAGTTAAATCAACTTGTTTGATTGTTGGTAAAAATAGGAATCATTATAGAATCATATTTTTAGAGCAATACATTTATGAATAGCATTCAAAATCTTTTGAGCGTGTACGTTAGCTTCATGCCTAGATGTATGCAACAAGTTACCATTCGCCCTCTTCGCCATAAAACGAACGTGTTCTACTTTATCGACAATATATTTTTCCGAGACTCGTTCCTTTCACAGTACACTGCATTAAATGTGCCACACTTATTCCGTTTGAATAATAAAAAAAACACAATTTACTAAAAGTGTAGGATAATTCAAGAAGTAAACGAAATCCAACAGAAACCAACGAAAAGACACGAGTGATGAAATCAACTTGGAATGGGCAACGGGGGGAAATAGGAATCAACTTAAATAAAATAAACAAACTCAAAAAAATGTTTTTTCATCAAATTAAATTATATGATTTTTATTTTCGTTTTTTCCTAGCTTTATAAATTTTATATATAAAATTTGCAACATTCAAAGTATAATACACATAACAAATGATTTCTAGAGCTGTGTGTCTGTCTGTCTAACTTTCTGTGTGTTTCTCCATATTTCGCCTTAGCCTTTTCTCTTCGCTGCTGCTCGCGTTGTTGTTTTTTTTTTCTACACGTTTCTCGATTCACACCCATCTCAGTAAATGATCATCATCTAACTTATCATTCGAAAAATTAATTCTTGTTGCTGTGTGTGTCTCACTTTTTCTTAACATTTTTGCTTTACTGCTACACGGTATGATGAAAATTTGTTCCATTGCGATCGGACTCCCAGTCAACAGAGCCTCCTTGTCCGGCATTTAGTTTTAATTAGTTCTAAAAATCTAGTACTTTGCATGATTTACATGTTTTGATTTTGTTTTGTGTTTGTTTCCTGAAGTCATTTGTTCAGAAACATGGGAATTTTTTTTAAATGGTACTCGATTTCTGCATCCGTTCTGGAGGGTTGGTCACCGTCACTACCGGGAGTTTGGTTCATTGCACATTTGTTTTACACTGTTAGTTTGTAGTTTTAAATATTTATTCTACTTTTTTATCATTTTACACTTGGAAACTAAAGAAGATTGCATTTGTGTTTATTACTTTATGTCGCGTCAGGTTCATCCAAAATCCAAAGAGGGAACAGGCAGTCAAGAGTAAATAGTGGGGGCGCGCAGGTGTTCATGTGCGTTGGAATTTTGTAGCTTCAGGAGAAGCTCGATAGCACGAGAAGTAGCCGAATTCGGGGGGTTGGGTGCAATTATTGGCAGTGCGACAGAAGTACTAAATTGAAGAGGAGATCATTCAAGGTGAGTTAAATTTTGATTAAATTATTCAAAATAAAGTGTTTATTTCAATCATCTCACTCTCCTTTGATTATAGATTACTTTTTTATAAACAAAGACAAAGGTGGCAGTGTCATAGGGATTATATTGGTAGGCATCATGTTTGACTCCTTATAATCTAGTACTTCAACTCGCATGGTGTTTGAACTTTCTGCCAGTTAGCTCATCAAGCCCCATGGATCACATTAGGTAACACGTAAACAATATAAAAATCATATTAAAAAACTCAATTACCAAGCATATTTACACTTAATGGGAGAAAACCATAAAAAATTTCCGTTTCAAAAAACAGTTTTTGTTTGCATCAATAAACAATAAATTAATGAGATCAAGATTTTAAAGAAACTTCATTTATTCTCTTTCAAAATTCTTGTCGATTTTGTATATTTGTGTGAGTGTGTGTGTGTGTGTTTCGCTTTGAATGAGTGTGGTTTGTGTCTTGATATTTGCGGTATGATTCTGCTTCTTTCCTAGCTCTTTTTGATTTTCCGTTTTTCTTTTATATCACCTTGTCGTTTGGACAAACATTCTCTCCTTTCTTACAATTTATACAAGAACGAAGGCTTAAGTTTTAAAAGTATTCATAAAAAACACAAATCGATAGTAGTAAAACAGCACTTACGACACGGGAAGGGCAGTGAGTTGTTTTTTTCTTTGATAAAAATAGGTAATTCAACTTTAAAAATAAGAACATAAAATAGCGGTTTATCGTCTAACAATAGAGAAAGTAGGTTAACAAAAGAAAGCAAACCTCATTTATAACTGAAATACTTTTACTTAATTATAAAATATATATTTACACTTGATTACATAGCTGATTACATGTAACAGCTCACTAAAGTAAAAAATAACCTAAAACGTAGCCCTTAAGATCTAGTACAAAAAATTTACATGGAAATTTACATCCTCAGTAGTACAATTGCTGCGTTCTGCCCTTATGTTAACCCTTAAATAATAAAAACTAGATAAAAGAAAAAATATCTCGCTTCAGCCATTTACACGGATTACACGCTTACAAAAAACAATCACCAGCTACTGAGGTACTAGAGACTCGTCCACGTGAGCACTCTTGGGGACGGGGAGTCTGGGAGGAGCGAACCACTCCCACCAGATTTCTCATTTTGTTTGCTTTTCTCTTCAGTGGTCTAGTACTGCCAGCGCGAGGTTGTGACGGTTGTGTTGCAACACATGTGATAACTTTACTCGTAGGTTTATATGCATAACTGATTTTGATTTGTTTGTATTTGATTTGTACTTCTCTCTTGTTGTGTTCTCGGATTAGGCGAGCCGGTATTGAGCCGAATTAAAGTTCAACTGTTACCCCATAAAAATCCTCAATCATTTTAAAAACAAACAAAACAAAGCGGAAGGTGGTCCTTTTTCTATAGCTATTTCTGATTTTATCTTATTGTCTTTTCTTTTTTGCAATTTTAATTCTGTCCCCAGTACTTCCCTTTGTGCCCTTCCGGGGGATGATTCTAGTTCACGTTTTTTCTGTTTTGATCATGTTTTATAACTTAAATAAATTATAATTTACAGTGGGGTGAAAAATAACTTTATACAAACGTTACCGCCTATTATACAGAGAATGCTTAAATGAAGAAGAACGCTCGTTAAAATAAATATCGCAATAAAAACCAAAATAAAAGAAGATCTTTATGTACACGGAAATTGGAAAAGTAAAACTTTTGGGGAAGTAGTAGATTTTCTCATGATTCATCATCATTTTTACAGAAATAGACCGCGATGGGAAAGGACTGTTGCTCGAGCTCCGCGCGGGCAACAGCCGGAAACCGGACTAGTGTCATTGTGTTTGTGTGATTGCTCCATTATCGATCCAGAAACGACCGGGACAGCGAGGATGCCGCCACCGATCGCTTCTCGTACCTGTTCTATGTTCCCGTGCAATCAATTTCGATAATATCCTTCGGCACGTCAACAAACTGGTATACCAGCCGTTGTCCGTCGACCTTGGCCAAGATACCTCGCTGGTAGTAATACCGTAGGGCCCGACCCATCGTTTCGTAGTTCATGTCCGGCTTGTTCTTGTGCATTCCCCACAGTTTTGAGACGGCCTTGGAGTCGACCAGTTTGAAGACGCCTTTCTCCCTGTTGGTCCACTTGATAAACCTCGGGCAGTACTCGCGGTCCTGGAGCAGCTTCAGCAGGAACTCCCACAGGTAGGTGGTGGAGCCCTCCCGCGACTTGCGCTTGACACCCATCTCCAGTTTGGGCTTCTTGGGTTTCTTCAGCTTCCGTGGCGGAAATCCGTTCAGCTCCATTATGTACGACAAATCGTCCGGACAGCTGGACGACACGCTCTGCGAGTGGTGATGCAGTCCGTTCACCAGACCGTTGGCCATAGCACCGACCACGGATCCGTTCCCCACGTGCGCTCCCGGATGCTGGCCTGGGTGCGGATGGTGCGGATGCAGGTGATGTTGGCTCATGACGCTGAGGCCACCGTTGCCGGCACCGGCCGACAGGGGCTGCACCCGCTGCGAAGGCGCTGCCGAGGGGAAGTGCGACGTCGGATAACCGGCCGCCGCCGCGTTCATCGAGTGCAGGTAGTGATAGTTGTCGGTAACTGGAGAGATTGGGAAGAGAACGCAAACAAACGAGGATTGGTTATTTTATTTTTGTACTCAAGTGGCTGGAATGGGGGTTGGTAAAAGTGCATAATCGTGTTATCAGCTCATTGCGGGAGGCTCTCGGTTAGTGACATTGAACTTGTTTTCTTTTTATCGGAAATGCTATTTACGACCCACATGGGTAGGTCAAAGTACTCAAAGAGTATTAGTATCCGGTTTTTTAATTAGGTTATTCTGTTTTCGAAATTAGACCAAGATTTCGTCAATCAGAATTGTAGGAACATGTAAAAAATAGCGTCATGATTCGCCATATAAATGAAAACTAATCTACCACTCTAGTACTACCCTTGAAATTAAATCATCCAAGGGACAGATCCACCAACTTTACCGTACACTTAGTGTATGAGAAAACCAAAACAGATTGCATTGAGTACCTATTGTATAATTTTGCCCTGATGGGAAGCTGCTTAAATGAGATTTTGTCGCCCCGACATAGTTGATAGCAGGAAATTGTCGTTCGTTATCAGAACCCAAGAGAAGCGAAAGCGGTACTGTGTAGTATTAAGAATGTGAAGAGGTCGCTTATCGCACGGGTTTGAAATACCTACAACAATATTAAATCCGGTGCATCGAATGCACACTTACGGTATGTACCTAAGTAGCAACAGTCAGTGTTTAGCAGCAGCAACATCCATCGCGAAAATAGCCACCATATGTACGGACGTATGTAGATTAAAGCGTTTATTGACATCACCCGCGTTTCCCGCGTCATTGCCCCCGGGTAAACATGTGCGAATTGATTTGATAAGAGTACGAAGGAGTAGATTAGGTCTGACGACCTGTCCATTGTAGAACGCGAAGAAAAAGAATGACTATTTTTAGAGTTTCCAATTGTTAACTTTGAGTTGAGTAAACAAATAAAAATGCGCGTTGCAAGTTCGATTATGTAAATTGAAGACGTCATGTTTATTCGAGCACTGATAATACGCTGGGGCTAGAGTTACGGTTTTGCACGATCGGTATTAAAAAAACATATTTTCTAAGGCCCAACGTTTTAGGTTGATACTCTAAATATAATGGTAAATATGGACAAGAAAAAAACTGCAGTAGAGCGTTAGAGTATTGAACAAGAATCGTGACTCATAAGCTATATCAGCTACCATGGGGGCGAAGTAATCATTGATTACATGATTACTTTTGACATAGGGTTACCGCTCCTTAAATCCATACCATGTACACAAATCAATACCATTCGAAAACAAAGAATTCGTGCGCAAATGGTTTTATTTATCATTTTTGTGATTTTTTTCAGTAGTGAGCACGCCGGATAACAACAAAACACGTCCTAAATTGCCTGTTTTGCGAATGTTATTGATGTAGGAACATGTTATTAATAATGGAACAGATATTCTATAAATATTAAAATGTTTTTAATAGTTATGTAATTTGTGTTCCAAAAGTTCGTCACTCAAAAATAGAGATTTTCACCCCCTCTTTGTCACACGTTTTGCATTAGGTCTAAAAAACTGTACACGCTTATAAACCCCGTTTCTAAAAGCAGCGTTACTTATATTATGGATGACCTTTTATTTCAAAGTATACCCACAGGGTAGTTGCTTTCAAGTTTAATATTAGTTAATTTCGTGTAATAAGATGCATTTTTAGTTATGCATACTGAGCATATAGACCTGTAGACCTTAACAAACAATGCTAATATTTATAAAATATGAACTTAAGAATTTGAAAATCACCTTTGAAGAATAGATTCGTAGATAAAAAGGAAAGTATAGTCTGTGCAACTCCGCTAGCGATAATTTAGAGGATAGTAGTTTCCGTAGTTTCGTGTCCGAAAGAGCTGGAAACTATTGCTGCCATGTATGACCATCGCGTAACGCAAAAACAGGATGAACCAGGGGTATAGCAAAAGTCAAAATCTCCGAAGCAAACATAAAATACATACCTAAATATGTTTACTCTTTTATTCGTTGACTTACACCAGGGGACTGAAGAGAAGGCTAATACGCCTACCCAGCATTCATTCAATATGGCGTACAATGTTTTTGTTTTAATTTCGTTTGATTCATGATAACAAAACTTCGGAAGTACCGACGAGCTATTTTTCGACATAAAGAAGCCATACAAACACAAAAAGGCTCGATGTACCTCAACCAATTGCAAGTTTCTGCCAGGAGAAGTTAAATGCCGATAATTAGCACTAACTGCGTACGAACCAATCACCCAAAATGAGCGCTGAATTCGGGTATACTACCCAGAAACTGGGTACCAAAAACATAAGTACCAAAAGCAATGTTGGGTAGAGTGCCATTGTACCGCGGATGACAGGCGTTTCACCCTCCTGACTTACACAGATTTATGACTTAAAAATGATTTATTCCTCTGAGTCGTGTACTGCCGCTAACCGCAAGTCGAGCACATCTGTATATGGAGCTCCATATACAGATGTGCTCGACTTGCGGTTAGCGGCAGTGTAGTGCACTCACGTACACGCCAAAAAATAACGAGTCGTTTACAGGAGTTAACCCCGTTGAAACTCATGGAAAAAGGTCAACTGAATTAAGCGTGCACAAACCGAGAATGTCAGAATACCCAAAACTGTCAAAATTTCCAAAAATGTCAAATTCATGTTTACTACGGTGCATATGTATGGGGTTGACAGCTGCGCTATATCCCTGGGATGAACCCTAGGCCAATGTATTATGCGACCCGTGTCAAAAGTCAAATGATGAAGGTGCTTAACCGCGGAAGGAGTCTGCGGTGTGCCAAGGGCCAAGGCAACCATCTCAGTGCAGCGGATCGGTATTTTCCCAGAAACTCGTGGTATCAAACAATTGCTCCTTTCCATATCTCGATATTGAGTTAAAGGGATCAAGATAAGGGAAGATCGAGGAAAGGAAGGAAAACGTACCCGTTACAGTTCTCCTTCCATTCCATCTACTATCTACATCTCGATGCCCTATATCTCGATAACTCTCCCTGTGCCGATAATTTTCACGGTCCCTTCAATCCACATACGGTAGTCCGAAGTACTTTCTTCTTCTCCCGCAATAATATCCACAAGGCCATCACGGCTACAAAACGGTAGACTAGCCCAAGACTACGCGCAGCAGCTGGAAGTGGCACTCCCAACGAAAGAGCAGCTAGGCGCAGCGTCTCTTGAAGATGGCTGGATTGACATTCGATCCGCCATTGGTAGTACCGCAACCGCAGCACTTGGAACGGTGCCCCCGGATCAGAGAAACAACTGGTATGACGGCGAATGTGAGCAGTTAGTTGAGGAGAAGAGAAGAGAAGAATGCTGCAACACAGCACGAGGCACGATACAAACGGGTGAGGAACAGACAAAACTTAATTTTTCGGAGGAAAAAGCGCCAGCAGGAAGATCGAGACCGTGAAGAGACGGAGCAACTGTACCGCGCAAATAACGCACGGAAATTCTATGAGAAGTTAAACCGTTCACGTAAGGGCCCTCCTTAGCCGTGCCGTAAGACGCGCGGCTACAAAGCAATACCATGCTGGCTGAGGGTGGCTGGGTTCGATTCCCGGTGCCGGTCTAGGCAATTTTCGGATTGGAAATTGTCTCGACTTCCCTGGGCATTAAAGTATCATCGTTTTAGCCTCATGATATACGAATGCAAAAATGGTATCCTGGCTAAGAAACCTCGCAGTTAATAACTGTGGAAGTGCTTAATGAACACTAAGCTGCGAGGCGGCTCTGCCCCAGTGTGGGGATGTAATGCCAAGAAGAAGAAGAAGAAGGGCCACGTGGCACAACTTGCCAATGAGGCACGCCGCATGAAGCTTGAGATCCTGGGACTGAGTGAAGTCCGTTGGCCAAACTTTGGAGAACACAGAACGCCGTCGGGACAAGTTCTGCTATACTCTGGTTTACGAGGTGAACACGCTCCCCGGCATCGCGGAGTTGGCTTCCTACTAAGCGCTCAGGCACACTCTGCGCTTATGAAGTGGGAACCTATAAGTGAAAGGATAATCGTTGCCAGGTTTAGAACACGGGTCCGAAACCTTACTATAATTCAATGTTATGCGCCAACCGATGCTGCCGATCTGCAAGACAAAGAGAACTTCTACAGTCAACTCAATGCCGTTGTAGATAGAATTCCGAAGGGTGATATCAAGATCTGTTTGGGCGACTTCAATGCGAAGATCGGATCCGACAACTCGAACCATGAGCGCATTATGGGACGTGATCGGGGGATCGCTCTTCCCTCATCGACCGGTTCACAAGGTCACGTGGGTCTCCCGTGACGGCTTTACAGAAAATTAAATCGACCACATCTGCATCAGCCGAAAATGGAAACGGAGCCTTCTTGATGTACGGAATAAACGTAGTGCCGACATCGCGTCTGATCATCACCTCCTCATCGGCGAAATACGCCTGCGCATTGCGCGGATTCGTCGGCAGGAAGAAAGAGTTGGACGACGATTCAACACACGCCGACTGGAAGATGCCACGGTGAAACTGTCCTTCGTTGAAGAACTGGAGACGCGTGCTGCAGATATTCCGGAAGGTGGCAGCGTGGAAGACCAATGGACCGCCATCAAGAATGCCTTCATCGCCACCAGCGAGAACAATCTAGGCGAACTACGCACCCAGAGAAAACAATGGATCACCGATGAGACCTGGATGAAGATAGAGGAGCGAAGAGAAGCCAAAGCCGCGATAGAGCGATCAAAAACCAGAGGAGCCAAAGTTTTAGTCCGTCAACGATACGCGGCTTTTGAGAAGGAAGTAAAACGCTCATGTCGACGGGACAAGCGAGCGTGGGCAGACTCTCTGGCCGACGAAGGAGAGAGAGCCGCCGCAACCGGGGACATTCGCCTCCTCTACGATATCTCACGACGCTTAAGCGGGGCAAAGATGAATACAACGATGCCTGTGAAAGACGCGAATGAATCTTCATGTTATTGACCGACCCAACTGACCAGCTGAAACGCTGGTTCGAACACTTCGAACAACTTTTTTAAGTGCCAGCCAGGCCATCACCACCTCGGCATGATCTGCCTAGGATCCGACGTATAACACGCGTCAATACCGAAGCTCCATCACTGCTAGAGATTCAAACAGCCAAACAGCCTTTCTTGAAGTTTACAAGGCTGAAATGTCATTTCAGGTGATTGTTTTGCCACACCATTATTGGATTATGTATTGTTAACAGTAAATGTAAATATTCACACAGACACACATTTTACTTATATAAACATAAATACCACCCGCCCCCTCCGAATTTCGCTAAATTGAATTACAATTTTAATAATTGCGGTAATTGGATTGGGATTGATCATCATGCTGAATTTAAAAAAAATAGAGTTCTAGCCAAGATTTTTTTATGTACAGGTTATCCGACTTAATATCTACTCAATATCCGATTATACATTATACAATATCGACTCAATATTCACAACTCAGCCATCTTGGATTTTTGTATGGAATTTATGCTCGTTTGTTTACGTTTTGCACTGAAAATGTATGTTCCCCCCCGCGCTGGTTATTCCCATCTACTGACGAAGTCGGATAACCTGTACATAAAAAAATCTTGGTTCTAGCAGCACGGCAAAAAGAGTTCATGTGCCGTCAAGTGAGAGCTCTCTCAATCCGGTGAACCAATATGAGGTAGGGAAAGTTCGAAATTCGAATATAGCTAGGCAGAGATGCATCCTGAACAGAACATGAGCCAAAAGCGTGCCTTAGTGTTCTTAGTTTTGAACTCTGAACACTGTTCAGTAGATCTGTTCAAATTTCAAAAAGTTTCTTAAAGTCGACCAGTCAACTGATATTCACAATTCTTATGCTAAGATAGACTTCTGGTGAAAATTTCAGCTCAATTGGTTGAAATTTAGATGTGCTTCAAATCGATTTAGTGTTTTCGGCATGATTTTGCCCCTAAAAAAATCGTAACTCTGAGTGGGATGAACGAAATTCATTGCAACAACAACTAAATGAAAGCCATACCTATCCTCGAAAACTTTGTAGAACATTGTTTTGTAATCGGAACAGATCTTCTATGTGTTTCAACAGATTTCGTCCTTCGAGATACCCAAAAATCAACATTTTTCGTTGATAAAAGGCCTATGAAATCTATGTTCAGTGTGCACTGGGTTGGTACGCAAGCAAAACGATCATGGTAACTAAGATTCCTTAGATTTGGAACTATGCAAAAACATATGAGCATGCTTGATTTCTATCCGTTAGAAGCCCACGTGTTCCATTACCAGCCGAAAAATGTGTAGCATGCCGTCGCTTGTATTTGTTTTCCTAGGATACAAGTTGCTAAGTTGGGGCAGTGCTCTTGACCAGTGTGCTGTGTTCAAAACGTTTTGAACACGAACACGCGTTCTCGTGTTCAGATGCATCTCTGTAGCTAGGAAGCACGCTTGAGGACATGTTCACTGCTCGCAACTATCATCGGACGGCGCACACTGGGGCAGCCCTGGTTCAAACATGGAATGAACCTCTCAGTCATTGGAATGATTAAATTGACCATGGGTGTCTTCAGTGAAGTTTCAATATACATCCATGCCGACATTTTGGTCAATATTCACCATTTTTTTGCGATAATCGCATAAAAGTCCCAAACGCCAAATTGGACAAACAGCGTTTTTAAAGTGTGAGTTCTTCAGAGAAGTTGCTTGTCAGCAGAGCTTAAAATATTCATCTTCATGAAGCAACTTCGGTCCGAATTTTGACAAACATCGCATGAATATTCAAAACATAGAATGACATAGTCAGACGACTACTCCACGAACTCATTCATTCGACTGTCACTGAGTGTGTTCACTATGTGCAGAAAAAAACATAATTAGCATTGTTTATGTTGATGTTTACTGTTGAAAGTGCCTCGCGGATGAAAATTGGATTCAGTCCTGTGTGATAAATCACTTTACTCATTTGAAACGTGTTCAGATTTCAGATAATTTATCAATTTGTAAAATGTGCATAAATATTCAATGACTAATATTCAACTGAATATTGATTGTCCAGAGCCGACTATGAATGTGTCGGAAGTGAATTGACAAATGAAGAAAAATGGACTTCACCAAAAATTTTCGATTATTTTACACTCTGCTTGTCAGTTAATTTCGATGAACCTTGCTATAAATATCAAATTTCCAGAGCCTACTATGATGATTTATTTGGTTATTTTGAAAAGAAAAACCAAAAAATGAAATATGATCAGTAATTGTACTTTTTCGACACTTTCACTACTGGATATTATTCAAAATCATAGATATTGGTCAAATACATGATTCGTGGCGGTTATCCAGTTAGAAAAAATGATTTTTGACGATTAATCGTGGAAAAAAGGCTAATTTATTGTATTTTTCACATATGCCGATAATGCGATGGGGCAGAGACGGGCAGCTGTTTTAATCGGCAATGGACAGAAAAATTCATTCCCTGTCAAACAAACACTTTCCCAAAGACTATAATATATGTTAAACAAATGCGATGCGAATTTAAATGTAATTCATTGTACCATGTTGTTCAATTATTTACCCTCCTAACTAATCAAAAATCATTAGAAGGTATTTTTTATAGCATCAGTACTGGCATTCAGTAAAATTAATTTTGAAAAAAATCATCGAATATCATGTCTTTGGGAAAGTGTTTGTTTGAAAGGGCATGAATTTTTCTGTCCATTGCCGATTAATTTGCCCCATCGCATAATCGGCATATGTAAAAAATACCATAAATTAGCCTTTTTCCACGATTAATCGCCAAAAATCATTTTTTTAACTGGATCAACGCCATGAATCGTGTATTTTACCAATATCTATGATTTTGAATAATATCCAATAGTAAAAGTGTTGAAAAAGTACAATTACTGATCAAATTTCATTTTTTGGTCTTTTTTTTCAAACTAATCAAATAAATCATCACAGTAGGCTCTGGAAATTTGAAATTTTTAGCAAGGTTCATCGAAATTAAGTGATAAGCAACCTCTCTGAAGAAATCACTCTTTGAAAACGCTGTTTGGCCAATTTGGCGTTTGAGACTTTTATGCGATTATCGCTAAAAATGATGAATATTGACCAAAATATCGGCATTGATGTATATTAAAACTTCGCTGAAGATTATGGTCAATTTCATCATGTCAATGACTGAGAGGTTTATTCCATGTTTGAACCAGGGCTACCCCAGTGTGCGGCGCCAAACTAATACCATCTAGCCATATGCCCACGAGTTGGTATCATTCGATAGACCATGCGATTGGATCCTCTGACCCTATATAAGGCCCATCGATCCACCTGGAAGGCCTCTATTAGATCCTGGATAGTGTGCCAAACGGTGTTTTATTTTGGTAGTGAAAGTTTAATTTTTTCAAACGTTATTGCCTTTGGCAAAGTGGTTTAGTTCTTAGAAAAGAGTTTAGAGTTCTTAGAAGAGAGCAAACTATTACAGTTTGCGAATTCGTTAATAATCGCGACTGGTAAGGCTACTAGTTAGCCCCGGTTCTCCTTACCGTCAACGTAGAGACCGGTAGTTAAAGTGAGAGGTCGCAACAGGTCGAAGAGTTTAAGTCGGTACACTGATTGACCGTAAATATACCGACCTAGTGTGCATGGTGCCGCGAGTGAACTAAACCACGGTTAAATTCTTTTCGAAGACACTATTCAGTATTCAGTGGTCTGCCGAAGGTCGTCCGTCAACAAACGACCGAATACAGAGCAGTATTTTCCCGGCAGTTCTAGTGCCGAAAGTCATCTCCGGCCGGGTGTGAACCGGCACCATTGCCAACCAACTGGACCTCGTGGTGGCGATATCACGGGCAGCAGCGTCAACGAGCTAAAGTGAGTCCGTTCCCTATTAACAGTGCCTAGAATTTCCAAATAAAAATAACCTAGACTAGAGTAGAAAAACTGTAGTTCTATCTGCTTCAGAAATCGATATAAGGCTCAGAATTTGTGAACAGAAAACGTTTTTTTCTCGATTATTTTGTCAGTTAGTTTTATTTAGATTTTTCGAATGTTTTACACAGTTGCCTGTTTCAATAAAAAACATGTACCTACTACTTTTTAAAGACAGCAACATTTTATTTCGAGCATTGACATCGTTTTTGCCCGAGCAGGAGTGCATAAGAGGTGAAATACTAAAAAATAAATCCAAAAATGAATACGCAAGATACTTTAGACCTGATATGCTCAGGTATTTTAATACCAAACGTAGGGTAGAGAGCCATTTGGGCAGTACCCCTATTCCCGTCAGCAACGTTCATTACTCGAGCGCATTACAACGGAATAACTTGTTTTTTAGTACATGGCTAGTTCCTGTCGCTGTATACTACTCTGATTCTTCCGGTGGCTTTATACGGCCATGAGACATGGACGTTAAAGGAGGCTGATCGGAGAGCTCTCGGAGTGTTTGAGCGTAAGGTGCTGCGGACAATACTCGGCGGTAAACAGGAGAACGGTATCTGGCGGCGTCGCATGAATCACGAATTGTACCAGGTGTATAAAGGGCTGAATATTATTAAGCTTATACAACACGGCAGACTACGGTGGGCTGGTCACGTTGTTCGTATGCCAGAAGAACGTCAAGCGAAAATAATATTTAGTAGAGAACCCGGAAGAGGCCGCAGGCTTCCTGGAAGGCCGCGTACACGATGACTTTTTGCAGTTGAAGAGGACCTGAAGGCGCTCAATGTTCAGGGCGACTGGAAGCGATTGGCCCAGGATCGAGTCCAGTGGAGAAGGATACTCCATTCGGCGTAGGTTCATCGAAGAGCTGTAGCCCATCAAGTATCAAGTAAGTAAGTAGTTCCTGTCGATATTAAGTAATGTACAAACAATCAAGCCATTTGGTTGGAACGCGGTCGAGTTAATAATGTTGTGGACGGGTATAGGGGGTGCTACCCAAATGGTCCGCTCCTTATTATTGATATATTTTATTCTGCTCGGGTAAGGCTATCTGTTTAAAATTACATTCCGTTAATTCTTCCAGGGACAGAGCGGGACAATTCGGCAATAGAAGGAGAAAAATAAGTACTCTTGGTAGAACAGCAATATTTATTTGACACGCACTGCTAGACGAAGATATTTATGATAACAGATGTTGTCATAAAATGAAGAGAAAAACCACTCAACAATGGCATTAAAGTGTGGGAACCCAACGTTGAGTAATCTCATGTTTACAAAAGTTGAGTAAGATTTACCTAATTTTTGGTTAGTTTCTAATTAAAATTAAGTATATTTCACTTAATATTTATTGAATTTTACTTAACTTCAAGAAAAAATTACTTAATTTTGGGTTCCCACACTGAACCTCCGATTTGAGTGAAAAGTACCTAGTATTAGGTACTTTTTTCTAACCGTGTAGTGTTTCGTTGATAACGTCGAGCCATGAATTCTGAAGTTAGTGCTAATGCTATCTCCAATAGAACCAATGCACTTATACTTTATCTTTATAACCTGTTCAGATTACGAGGTTTTTTACGTGATATCATTTTAATGAAAATAAGATGAGTGAACTTTGATATCAAAATACTTTTTACTACGTCATAAAGCTTGTAATCTGAACAGGCTATTGGGAGTTAATTATAAAACAGATTAATTCGAAAGGAGCTTGACATAGGAAAAAACTCATCAAAAGTTCCTGATCTTGATCTTTTAGGCTTGTCAAACAAACAAGCTGCATTCGAATGTATTGCATTGTATTTTTTCGCATATCAGGTGTAATGACAAAGAAAAATAATGTAGCATTAATCGATTTGCACAAATTAGTTGGTGGTACAAGCCAAAACAAGTGTTTTTTTTAATTTTCGCTAAATTTTTTTTTTATTTTCGCTAAATTTCTTAACATTTGGTCATGTTGTTTACTTTACCTTAAAAAGGGTTTTAAGTTTATGATATGCTTTAAAATAGGTATCGGAAGGAATTTTAAGAGTACTCAACGTATGAAGGAAAAACGTTTTTGTTTTTTTTTCTAAATCGAAAATTGCTCCGAATTCGTATTCAATGCGCCCCGCCAGAATCCACGGTTGTTGCCTCTCGACGTAATACCGCCACCTCGCAACTAGAACGAATTATCCATCCAGTGCAGCCTGCTCCGAATCAGCACCTCCACCACCACCAAAAGGCGCGCAGAGAGGAAGCAAAGGATAATGAACGAGAAAATTGCCAGGTTTTGCGGTGCGGTGTGGCATCGGCTGGATTGCATGCCACGCAGAACCAAACGAGTAATGGCATCTCGCGATGCTCGTCGCAATAAGACAGCGCGCGGAGAGTGCATCAAACCTTCCCCGATGCAACGGGATACGACGACGGACGGGGCGCGAAAGACGATGATGATAGTTTGGCGCATCTTCTACCTCCTCCTAATCGCTATTCATGGCATTGCATCCCGCGCGTAATCCCGCACCAAGCAACAAGGTAGACAGCGACAGCGACGAGTGAATGGCATGGGAGACGCTCAAGCCGAGGAGCAAATTTATTGAACAAGTCAGACAGGAGGACTGAGTTCGCGTTCGACGAGAGTCCCGTGATCCAGGAAAGAAAAAAAAATACCTGATGCACTTCTGGTCGATGCTGCGCTGAGGCTGCTAGCCGGTGCATAACAGATGCAGCAGCAGCTCTGCTGCAGCCAATGACCAGGAAACAGACACCGTCAGGTATGACCTTCAAATGCTTAGGTTGTTTGCTCCTTCGTGTCCGGCCGCTTCGGAGGATGTGCGCATCTTCTTTCCCCGTTCGGCGTTGGTGCAGTTTGAGAAAAGGGAAAAAAGGGCTGAACGCCCTACCATCCACTCTCTAGGAAGGGTGTCCAAGGAAGAGTTGGTACGATTATGCCTAAAAGCCATTATCTTAATCTTTGCGGTTGCATCTGGATTCCTGTTTGATGGCTCCCGTGTCTTTGTGTGTGCGCCTTTCAAAGACCAGTTTTCTTGCTGACTGGTCTCTGGTATGGTAGCTGGTAGAAAGATTAGCAAGCCTCAGATAACACACCGTGGTAATGGCACAGCGCAAAGGATTCATTTCATAGATGCTGAACGATGTTTTAAAACTTCCTACACGTCTCAGTTGCTGGCGACGGCAAGAGACGGTGAAAGCAGTATCCGTTGGATGGATAGCCAAATGGGTAATAATTCCACGATCTGTCGTCATCTATGCTGCGCCAGAATTCATCGGCGGAAGGCTCGAAAACATAGAAATAGCGCTAGCGCATCGCCCGCCCGTAATTGGCTTCAATTGGATAATGGTCTTCGCTGTGCCAAGTCGCATTGGCCAGCGCCAACAAGTGTGCCATTTGGATGAATTTAAAATCAAATGAGCCCTCACTACAATCGTAGTTCTCCTCCACGCATGAATGTGAACAGCCGATGGCGCTGTCACCACCTGGCTAAAAGTGCATTGTTGCATTGCCATGTACGCGTCATAGCAAGCCATTTCTGGTTGCGATGCAAACGCCGCGAGCGGGAAAAACTATGCTAAATAATTCCACGTGGATCAAGAGTGAGAGCGGAACCAAACTCCTAACAGTATGCAGGTGACCTTCTAAAAGAGCGCTCACCCTACAAATCCACTGAACTAACGCTGTTGGTGGTGCATGTGCAGAGAGTACGGTGCACTGACTGGTACCGCTCTATTGAAATTGCGCATCACCCCCCCTTCCCGGCTTGCAAACAGTATTCGATGCCGTTTGATGGCGGCACTTCCTTCTCTTCGGATTCGTCTTCGCGCGGATGCAGCGCGAAGTGGTTCCAAGAAGATGACGACAACCGCCGGAAAATCAAACCTTAGAGACAGCGGACTCCGGGCGACCCAAGTGCACAAGAGTTGATCCATAAATATTCAACGCCGTCGTCACCACCCCCGTGTGCCGTCCTCGTCGACCATGCTACGTATCGTCGTCTCTAATGCCTGATGCGCTGCAATGCAACCGTCAATATCGGATAGGTTCGGTCGCTGCCACTAAACTTCTGTGCACTGGCGGTAGAAGGGTGGGGCAGGTGCCAACCAAATAAGATAGTTGACAAAATCATTGGTGAAGGTCCACCAGAGCACAAAAATGTCGTACGCAATTTTCGACACTTCGTATTCCATATTTTAATAGCACATAAATCATCAAATAAAATATTGAGTATAAGAATGAGTAAATCCAACAACAGCGTTTGTGGGAACTGTTCGAGTACCCACCATAGCAGATAAACGCAGGTGAGATTCCTCTAAATACAATAGTAAGTGTAGTTGTGATATTCAACAACGGCATTTTCAGACGATCCTGCCCCTCAAATAGAGCGAAAAACGAAGTACAAAAAATTAAGATAGACTGCAACAGCACCTCCCCGACGAAGGCGATCCTCCAGCAGGAGAGAAGGGTAAGGGATCGTATGCCGAGGTTTCACAAGGTAGTTAGGAGCCCCCTGGTCAAGCACCCTGGTTTTCAGCACCAGCCGCTGGCGACGTTTCCGCCCACCTCTAAGAAATTAGAGCTATGCGTCTAGAACTATTATTCCTACGACTTGAGGCCCTAAGGATTCTAAACAACCTTTTAATACAGCAACGAGACAGCCGAGCTGCTTCTCCCCTATCTGATCCATTCCCCATCTTCATTTATGCTCGTAAACCATCGTCTAGCTCAGTGGTCCCCAGCATACTTACTATCAAGGGTCGCACATATGCTATAAGCGGTTGAAGCGGGCCGCAGTATATTTGCAAGATTTGTTTCTCTGTTTATTTTGCATATTACAGAATACTGAATATTTGGAACAAAATATTTATTCCTGTGAATCTTTTCAAATAAAATATGTACTTATTTCTTCGGATTTTACCGCCGTAGCTGACGTTTTAGTATATAGTACCGTTTTTGCAGTAGCGGACTTGACACAAGAAATTGTGTTAGCATCTTGTTGGCTCAGTTGGCAGAAAATATTCTATGCTGTTTTCCCAAATAATCATATGGCAACCGATTCTGTAATTTGATCTTATGTTTTTCATACTCAAGGTTTGTTGTTCGCTATAACTTTTCGTAGTAAATAACAAAGGGGTTCTTAAAAAAACTCTGTTAGGATTCTGAGCGTGAGCAGGATTCGCTCGAGATTCTGAGCTAAATTTGTTCGAAATTCTGAACAGAATCCGTTTGGAATTCTGAACAGAATCCGTTTGAGATTCTGAAAAGAATTCGTTCGGGAATCTGAACCGAATCCGATCAGAACTTTATACATAATCCGATTGGTATTCTAAAGAGAATCCATTCGCGATTCTGAACAGAATTCCGTTCAAGATTCGGGGCCGAATCCTTTCGGAATTCGTTTGAAATTTTCTATAGAGTCCGTTTGAAATTTTGAAAAGAATCCGATTGATGGTTTTGAACAGAATCGAGTCTTGCGATTCTGAAAAAAAAATCGCATGGTATTCTGAACAGAATCAATTGCTAATAGCCAACGTAGTTTCTGGAGATAATAATCCACCAAATTTTAGTTTAATTTCTTCAAAACCTAAGTTATTTTGAGAAATAAAAGCATTATTATTATGAAGCATGACAACATTATTTTTACCTATATATTATCTTGAGTTCTTTTAAATCTGCGATTAAATACAAATTTGCTATTATCATAACCCGAGGCGATAACATCGTAAAGGTGAACGTGCCCCTGGAGCCGATGTTCTGATGGGTCACACGAAGTTTATTCTCAGAAAACCTTCCCGGATCGCAGGAAAAAGCTTGGAGGGCCACATGCGGCTCGCGGGCTGCACTTCGGGAATCTCTGCTAGCTCCTCTTCTTGTACCATCGCTACAAACAGAGAATTCTTTATTATTACTCCCACCATCCAGATCTCACAAAGCAACACCGAAAACCCGTCCATCATTTTCCCTGGACAGGAAGTTTTCTACTCTTCACTACTTAAGACATTCACCAAAAACATCTGAATTCTCGCAAAATCCTTTTCACTTCCATAATATTTAATACTCATCCGAATAGGAGACTTGCCAGTTCCCCAACCCTTCTTTTCTTCGTCATCTGGACCTTCGAAACCATCCTGTTCTTGCGCCCAGTGCAGCTAACAGACATGGGTCCTTCTCTTCGTCCCATCATACTCCCACCTAATCTCCCTCTGAGTTTCCCTCGCTGGAGTCGAGATAAACAGAGCAATTTTCCAGTTGACTATTCAATCTCCACCCTACAACTAGAGATCAAGCTTTCTCCGCAATGAAATATTAACGGTTTCAGGAAGAACTTTCTTAAACTCGAACTGCTAGTGGCTGCCAATCCACTCTGGGTTATTGGCCTTCAGGAGGTCAAACACTATGGACTGGACATTCGGAAGGAGATATAAATCCCTTTCGCAGTCATCGACGAAGACCTGCGGTGCCATTACAGGGGTTGAACATAATGTTAGCAAAACCATCACCAATTCTCTTCTTCCTAGGATATAAGAACGCCAGCCATCCGTCAAGGGCAGATCCTCGTGGCGCTGGCCTTCTCGAAGGCTTCAAAGATGGAGACTTGGCCGTTTTCAACGGGCATTCCGCTACCTCTATTGACGTCACTGCGGCTAGCAGGTCTGTCTTCCCGATCTTAAAGTGGGTTGCAAATACTGACCTTCACTGTCCGAGCAATCACTACCCCATCCTTGTTTCTGCCCTAGCCTCCGCTCCTTCTTTTTCCAAGCGCCCACGACTATGTCGATGTTGATTGGGAGAATAATCATCAACTACTGCGGAACTCGCTAGAAACTAACGTCCCCGAGTTTACGAGTTTACCCGAGTGGTCTTAGACGCTGCACACGCCACGATTCCACAAACCAGCTGCCTCCCCGCGCTGAGCTGCCCTGAAAGACCCTCCGGCTTATTCCGAATCATTCGTTCAAGATACGTACTCTGGAGATTTATAAAGAGAAACATCGATAGTGTCGGATTACTAATAAAGATACTAAGAGAAAGCAGTGGGAGGATTTCCTGAATCCGGTGAATTCCTCACAAATAGGTGTAATACTGTTATTATTTTTTATGTTCAACCTAAAGCCGGAGTGGTCTCTACAGTACATAATATTTAGCATGATCCATGGCTGTACGTCGCCACTCGCCAGCCATGCAATCTACGGAGGATCCGTAAATCGATTTCCACCTGATGGTTCAACATTGCTCGCCGCCTTGAGCCCGGTGGATCGCTATCGAGAACCATTTTCTCAGGGCTATTGTCCGACAGTGCCCTAGATGCAAAACTGTGGGAGAAGGTCGATTAACTCAAAAGGAAAAGAAGGCCTTGATGTGAATGGTTGTAAAATTTCGGATCCACCGAAAGTCGTCGAAGCCTTCGCTGATTGTTCTGCGACACTTACCAGTCTTACCAGACGCCTATCCCCCGGATATTAGAGAGCTAATGAAGGCTCAAAAAGAAAGTGAAAAAATCTGTTTTACCAAAGGATGACACCTAAAGGGCCAATCGTGAAGTCATAAGTTAACCTTCAGAAAAACCCACAGAAACGTATCCAGAAATTAATTGGGAAGTTTCTCCAGGCAAAACTTTGATTTTTTTTAGGAAATCCTTCAAAATGCCTTTTGGGATTTTCCCCCCGAAATTTTTTTTCGTAAAACAAAACAAAATATCTTAGAGAATTACTTCTGAAATTTGTGAAGGAATTAAAGAATGAAATAGTTTTAGATGGAAACGGAAAAAAAATTTAGAAGGATTCCTCAAATAATTATTGATTGAATTTATGGGAAGATTCCAGAAAAAGTTTTTAATGAAATTTTGAAGAAATTTCCGAAGCTCCAATATACGGAAGATTTTTTAAAGATATTTTCCAAGGAACGACTGTGGGAATTCCTCCATTCCTCCAATTCCTCCAGGCCTTTTTCCAGGAATTTCTGGAGGAGGCTCTGAAAGAATTTCCGAAGAATATTCCAAAGGAATTCCTAGAGAAAGCTCTGAAGAAATTCCTGATGAAAATTTTGAAGGATCTCCAAGAGATTATTACTAGAGTTTCCAATGCAGTTTTTTGAAATTACTGGACGATAACCTTAAGCAATTTATTTTAGAAATTCCTGAAACAATAGCCGAGGGAATACCTGAACAAATTTCTAAAAGGATTCTTTAAGGAATTTCTTGTGGCATTCCTCGAGAAATTTACGGAAGAGTTCTCGAAAAAAATCTAAAGTAATTCCAAAAGAATCTTTCAAAAAAAAATTTGTAGAAATTACTAAATGAATTCGTACAGGAATTTCCAAAAAAAAAACTTAAAGAAAAATCTCAAAGAAATTTCCGGAAAAAAATTCTTTTGGATTTTTCTAAAATTTTCCGAAAGGAATATTTGAAGCAATTCCTGGAGAGAATTCTGAAGAAATTCCTAAAGAATTCCTTCTTTGAATTTTTGAAGTAATATCTGGACGGATTTCCAATGATATTTCTGAATTTATTTTCGAATTTATTTACAGAAATTATCCGAAGAAATTCTTGGAGGAATGTCCGAAGGAATTCTCGGAGAAATTTAAAAATGCCGAAATTTCCTTCAGGACATTCATTCGGAAATTCCTTTTGGCATTCATGTTCAACGGAATGGAATTTCTGATGGAATATCTGGAGGAATTCCTGAAATCATTTATTATGGAATTCCTGTAGGAGTTTTTGAAAGTATTCTCGAAGCAATTTCCGGAAGAATTTATTAAAAAAAAATATATAAGAACCTCTGACGGAATCTCCGGAAGAATACCCTTAGGGAACTTCTCAAGGCTTTTGTTAAGAAATTTTCAAAGCAATTTGTGGCGGAAGCTCCAAAGAAATGCCTGAGGAAATGCTTCGATGCAATTTCTAAAAAGATGAAGGTATATCTGAAAGAATTGAGGGATGTTTTAAAGTATATCATAACAAATTATTATGAATGTTTGGTATTCATGAATATAATGAAATGACACCTGGATAAATGTTCCAAGGGGCCATCCACAAAGTATGTCACGCTTATAGAGCGAGAGAAGTCCGAGCAGCGGAAGATTTAATAAAAAGTGTGACGAAGGGGAGAAAGCGGGTTGAATTCTTGCGTGACGTACTTTATGGATCTTCCCCCCAAAAATATATGATATAAATTCCCAAGAACTTCTTGAGAATATTCGAAGAAGTACGATTATGGATCGACTAAAATCTCGATATTTTTTTAAGGATTTGTTTTGCTTCTTTCCTGGGCAGTAATAAAACTTATTGTGACTCTGGAATCATGCCAAGAAAACCCCCCAAAACATCGAGATTACAGTCGATCAATTATCACACTTCTTTGGATATTCTCAAAAAATCCAGGAATATGAAGTTTTTGGAGAAACATTTCCAAGAAGGCTTCAAGGGTTTCCCAAATTTGAAATTTCCTGAAAATATAAACTGATAATTTGCTTAACTCATTAACCAATGCCTGTAACGCATTAAAGATCCTTTAACTTTGTTTTACAGCCTGCAAGTAACAAATTATTGCTTTGAGATCTGAAATCGGCGGCGTGAGGACCAAAGTCATGTAAAACGACATTAATGGCATTACATTTAATGAAATGTCTCACACTTTATGTTTAGAACAATGATCTTGATCAATGAAACCTATGATCTATTTATTAGAAAGCGCTACGAATTAATCGTAAATCTGGCATTTTTTCATAACTTTTGAAGGAAAAGTAATAGAAAATGTGACAATTTTTCTGCACCCTCAACGCTGAAGAATTTCAGTAGTAAAAATTTTAGTTGTTTGATCTCCTCGGAATGTTGTTTCTCATAGCCCTTGCTCCGCTTATGGCCCTGTGCCAGTGCCTACTTATATGCAACTATGAAAAACAAAGTTCGAGCGGTTTGGTGGACCGGGCATGGTGGAGAAGGCCCCTCGAGGCCGGAGATTGCAAATCGTCTTCCGCTTGCACCATGCCATCATTGGCTCTCTCTCTCTGTGTCTATCTGTCCTCTATTCTATTTTATGCTGGGGTCTTCTTCGTTTGAGGTTGCACCACACTTCTTGAGCTCCAGGCGCGCGCGGAGGGCTCCAATGTCCTCCATCCATCAGCCCCAGCGAACGACCAGCAAACGAAGAACGGTGTTTTTGTTGGTGGTTTGCGCGCTCGCTCCGCATCGTCCCCGCGCGCCGCGGCAGGCCTTCACAAGTAGCGATTTTTATGCATTTTTCTCTCGTTTTCAAGCGCGAAGTGCAGCAGCAATACTTCCAGGCCAAAGCCTCGAAGTAAAAAAGCTATTTTTATGTTTCTTGGTCATGTCGCGTCACAATCCGGAGAAAAACGAAAACTAAGAAGGAAAACAAGGCCCTGTTGTGGGTCTGTGTTGTGGACGTTGCGCAATGGCGGGTGTTGTGGGAGATAAGGGCTCCATCCGTATACTGTAAGCCGCGATAACAAACTAATGGAGACGCCATCGCTTCGGCATGGCTTTATCCTATAGGAATCTAATAGGAGAAAGGGGATTGGTCTATTGCAGCCGAAGGGGTGGAAAGTGAGAGTGCCGCGACGCATAGAACAAAAGTTTAGGAAAAACTAGAAAAGCGAGAGCGAGAGAGGGATTGGGGAGGAGCTTTGTGTTTTTGTTCTTCCCGTTGTTTGGGTTCTTTCTTCTGGCGTCGTCGTCGATGGTGTTTGCCGTACAGCGGACAAAGCCAGGAAAGCCCCAGAGAAGGAGGGCGATTCATTAGTTTAGGGAAAAGGGAAAGTGGATGCAGTTTGTTTTGCTGCTGCAGCTGTGTTCGAACCGCAGTGTCACCTTGAAATAGCCTAACTGGAAAGCGAAAACAAAGAAGGACGCTTTATATCGCAGTAAGCCTCAAATTAGACCGGGATTCAAATCACGTACCCGACCGTCGACCTAACAACAATGGCTTCAAGCAGCACCAGGGGGTTATCTTTTTGCATATTGACAACCTCATGTCGTTGGGGTTAAAAAAAATGCTGCTGACGGGTTTATCAAAAATTGCATTTGCAACCGAGATTAGATTGTGGAGCGCTTTGTATGGCTCTGTTTTTTTGTTCAGAAAATTTCCGCAAGCGATAGCGATTGATTGTTTTATTTTCGTACGTACGAACTTTTGGAACTGTCAATCGGCAGTCGCTTATCTTAGCAACACGGGCGTTTGGAGTAAACTGATTAGACACACGCGTCTCCTAATGCAGCGAGTCTCGACTTTGGCGAATTGCAATTCTAGAGTGCTTTGAGAATGGACCATATGGTCAAATGTATGCTTTTTTGTCGGAATAAAAATTGATTTACAAATGTTTAGCTTCTGATTTTTAAGAATTAACGATAAATCGCAGTTACAATTATATTACTCAAATTTCCAGAGAAAAAGGAATAATATAATAAACTAGCAATCACTTGTCATAAATTCAAGAATTTGGTAAAACAACGACTTTTGGAAACAAAATTTTATGCACTTAAAAGCTTGAAAATCACTTTAGCATGGAAAAATGGACCGGAACGAATCAATGTTCACAAGACTTAAAGAGCACCCAAAGCTTCCGTATAGAGGTTGTTGATAGTTTGACGTTTATATCTTTGTTAGATTTTTCCAAAATTTAAAAATGCCCATAAACTAAATCGACTTGAGCCACCTCGAATGTTATCCAAATTAGCTGAAAATTTGACAGGAGACTTATTTAGCATAAGAATTGTGATTCTGGGCTGACCGGTTGAATTTTGACACTTTTTGAAAACATAAAAGGTCTAATATTTATGCACTGTGTACAGCCCTAAACTCTGATTATTCGGTTTATGACTCACCGCGTTGGGCAGACAGTATTCCTTCTTGCAATGTTACTGCTGAACTCGACAAATCAGAGTAATAAGGGTGCGACATTTTTGCAGAACCAAGAACCTGCAGATCCTGGCTAGAGGGCGTCATTGAAGCCGTGTTTTTCAATCGTTGAAAGGTGGGGTTCATCGAGAAATACGAAGTTTATCGCACATGTTTGCAACATCTCTGTTAGTTTTTTTAATTTTAGCATATCTTCTTTAATTTAATTCTGTTTCTTTCCTCTCAGGATGGGTTCTTGAACATTCCTAATTTATAGCATTTCTGCAGTACAGTTTGTTTTCCGTAAATTTCGAAGGGCATGATAGAACGTGTAGATGAAATCCTTCTTACGACGCAAAAGTACGACAATTTCATCGAACCACCTATAGGACCAACATATCGAAAAAAACTACGTACAACAGTCATAATAAAAGATCCATCTGACTCGCCTTGGCCAATCGACAGACAAACAGTTCTATGATTGAAAACCACAAAGTGCATTACAAGACGTTGGTTAGCCGATCCGTTCATCGAGCTGATGGCGTCGCGCCAGTTGAAGCTTGTCGAGTGTGTTTCTTCTGATGGTGGTGATGACGGCAAAGGAAACTAGAACTTGTACTCCTTGCTTGCTATACCAGTGGAACACTATTCCGTTCTTGCTCCGTTGATGATGATGATGTCAGTTTTTTTCTTCTTCTTATCATTCTGTAGTAAAAACAATCCAAGTTCTTACTCAATCCAGAAGAATCACAGCGAAACCAAGGACACGAATCCTATAAAGTGAAGAACAATCAAACACAAATCCCCGTCTTCATCATCATCATCTGGGTGATGCCCACTGCAGTGGGGAGAATAGTCCAATACGAGTGTTTTGCTGAAAGTGTTCCAAATATATTGACAAATGGCATGTGAATGGCAATCAGTAAATCGATTTTATCACCCCTAGTGAGTTTTAAATTAATGAAATGGGCATTTGACAAAACGGATTTTTTTCAATTTTTGAGTTCATTTCAAAATAATCATTTTCCGAAAATCATTGTTGTTTGATGTATTTTACAAAATAAAAAGAGCGATAAAATTTTCAAATTTTGTTGAGGAGACCAAATCGGTCAGCGTTATAAAAACGTTTCAAAAACTTGATAAAATCGGTCGAAACGTGATAAAATCGTTTAGAACAAAGTCGGACAACGCATGCACGCATCTCCACCTCCATTCTAAGATACATCCAGTACTGAAATTCATCGACCTAATAATTTTTTTCAATATCTCTTAATATAGGCCAACAACTCCTCCACTGTGACATTTCAATAAGCACTTCTTAGTTGTTAACGAGATTTCTAAACCGAGTTACAATTTTTGCATTCGATATCATAAAGCTAACACAGTCATGCATTTAAGCTTATGGAAGTCGAGAATATTTCAACCCGAAAATTTCCTATATGTACCTGACCAGGAATCAGATTCCACCTTCAACTGGCCTGGCTATATTGCCGAACGTGTGCTGAGCTGAGAGCGCCAGGTGTATCAATTTGTTTGTATATAATACAGAAATTTAATTTGAATCGGATCCATCAGTTGTAGCGCGTTGTGATCACTTTCCTGCCAAGGTGCATTGTCTTTCGGTTCATTTCTGCACTCGATCTCATAGTCGGCTTTCGGTTGAATCCAACCAACGAGGAAAAGCCGAGAAGGAAATGGTATTTCTGCTGTCTACACAGAATGCTCCGAGTGAAATGAGCTCGCCGGTATGACTTGTTTCTTTTTGCTCTCCGTCTTCAACAATGATGATGAGCGAAGGACTCGCTCTCAGGGGCCGGGCGGTTAGCAGCCGATAATCCATATTTATAATAAGTTAATATACAGGTATGGGAGAGAGCTAATAAAATATTACAAGCAGCTTCGTGATGTTCGTTTCACTTGCAATGGTGTGGCTGAAGATGGATCGAGGTACGGAGTGCAGAAAGCATCAACAAGATAGCGTTGACCTTCCCAGGATATGAGTAGACACACATATTTGTGATATGTATAAGAACTCAAAATTGACTAAATTGTTCGTTATATTAGTCAGAATGATTATAATGTTTCAGCTAAACGCTTTGTTGACACTATCATACCCACCGTGTCCACCAACACTGCTATACAAACGGAACAAGCCTGCCTGAGTTTCGTTGCGATTTACATCGTCTGCTTAGAAAGGAGGATAAAGAATGAATTGATGAAGAAAGATGAAGAAATGTAAACAAATCTGCCATTAAGTTGAATTAGATGCGTTGAATTTATAAAATCTTATACTTGAATTATAATCCAGTAAACTATCTTGTCTTAGGATTGTGGAATATTTGTGGTAATTGTACAAATTATACTATTCAGGAAATTGGATTATTTATTAATAAGTGCTTTCAAATTCCTTTCAAATAGTCCAACTTTTCATCTCGGTGATCTTTATATCGTAACTGAAAAGAAAAGAAATCATAATTAATTGCGGCATGGATTATAGAAAGTGACCTGAAAAGATTGACACTGAATTAAAGATTTTATTTGTACGCAGGGAAGTATCCGATACAAAAAAACCAGGATCGAGTAGAAAGTGTTGTGCAAGAGTACAATAAGACCAATTGTTAGTAGACACTAAAGATAAACTGTGAGTTCTAATTAAATATAAATTCTAGTTTGAGCTGCCGCAAAATTCGGCTGCTTCGAGAAATTTGTTCAAATCGAACATTCTCAAAAATAATTGAAAGAGTAGGATAACTCTTATACTGCCATGACCACTACTGCACAACTTCTGGACTTCACGGAAACTCCTTGCGGCCTGTGATGAGGTATCTACAGAACGAGAAGATGATGAGTTGTGATGGATGTGAACAGTGGTTCCACACCGCTGCGTCGGGATAACGAAGACAGAGATAGAGAAAAATGGTTCTGTGCGGATGATAAGTGCCAACAAGCCAAAAGAAGAAGGAGTCGTTCTAAGAAGAACGGCGATGAGTCGACCGTTCCAGCGTCAAATCAGACGTTGCGCTCTCTCTGGAGCAAAAGCTCAAAGGAATGAGGAGAATCAAAAGCGGATTGAGCAAGAGCTGGCAGCGAAATGGCGTTGAAAGAAAGAGAAATGGAGTTTAAGCGATCGATGGAAAGGAAACGTATCTTAGAAAAGCAGATGCGCGAAGAAGAAGAAGAGCAAGAGAAGCTGCTGCAAGAAGAGATTCTACGGGAAAGAATGCTCAGTTAGCAGTATGAAAGTCAGGAAGCAGACATTCGAGAACAATTTGAAGATCCTTGATGAAGAGATGCGCAGTTGAAAACCTCTTCTGACAAGAGTAAGGTGAAAGCTGACTTCGATGCTGGTGAAGGAGTTTCAGGCATTAATCGGACCTTTACGCAATCCGGAAGTGGGAAAAGTTATGGAGCAAAGTCCGGTGAAGCCTAGGAAAACTCACGTAGTGGAATCTGAAGAAGAAGACACCGAAGCCGATGATGATGGAGAATCAACCGATGAAGATCAGGAAGATGAAGATGACGACTCCATTAGAGAATCTGAGGACCTCTGTGAAGGTTGGGAAGAAAAAATGTCAAGCGGAAGGGTCCAACTAATTCGAGCCAGTATGAGCTGGGACGCGACAATGCGTCCGACTAAAATTCAGATGGCTGCAAGGAGGTATCAAGGAAATTACCTATTTCTGGGAAGACCGGAGAATGCCTCTATTCTACGGAACGTATCAAGCGTCCAATGAAGACGGCTACACGGACGTGGAAAATCTAGTGCTGCAAGAATGCCTTAAAGGTCCAGCATTTGAAATGGTTCGTGGACAGCTGCTCTTCCAAAGTCGGTCCCGAAAGTGATCGTGAAGCTGCGGCAACTATACGGACGCCAGAACAACTGCTGCACACCATCTGAAAAAGTTCGACAATTAGATCCACCCAAAGCAGGTAAGCTTGACTTCATCCATTCGGAACGGCTGTAGAGCAACTATGCAGGCTTTGGAGGCAGCTGATCTTAAGCAGCATTTAGTAAACCCGTTGCTTTCAAGACCTGGTGGAAAATTGCTGACAACGATAAACGAATGGGTACGTTACAAAGAGGCAAGAAGAAGGTGACTCTCCGGACCTTCTGATTTTCTGTCCGAAATCGTGGTGGACGCATGTGAAGCGAATGTAAGCCTGACTATAAACCATCGAATAGATCAACTGGCGAAGGACGGTCTGCAGAGGTAGCAAATCTAAAGGGCTCTATTCAATCACAAGGGGTGAGTACCAATCAGTTCATCAATCGCAATGACGATCGAAGAGGCTTCAAGTCGTGCAGAGTGTGTAATAGGACAGATCACCGATTACGTTATTGTCAGAGCTTCAGGAACGGACTCGCGGACCGAATGCGTGTAGTAGAACACTGGAAGCTTGTCACCTGTTTGAATGAGCATGGAAGCGCAATGCAAGTTCAAATTACGGTGCAATGTGGTGAATGCCGACAAGCACACCTTCCACACAAGGAAGGATCCGTGGGAACTAGCGCACATATCCGAACGAACAGCACCACGATGTTCCGAATGATTCCGGTGCGTCTGCATAATGGAGCAAATCAATAACGGTACTGGCATTCCTGGACGAAGGACTTCGGTAACTCTTGTGGAGCAGGCTACCGATCGGTTGGGAGTGATCGGTGTCCATGAAAAGCTCACCATTCAATGGACGGCGGACATAGAGCGAGTTGAAAAGGACTAACGCGGACGAATGTTTGGGTGTCAGACATAGAGACGGGGAAAACACTATTGACCACTGTTCACACGGTCAACAAACAATGCTGCCACACAGTCACTAGATGCCAGGTTGAGCCACCATTACAGCCATCTCGTGGTTTTATCATTTCGTCCTACAATGGAAGACCAGAAATCTTATCGGATTGCCATGCAGCCGCTCCTGGAAGCAAAAATCGGTAGAGTAATGGAACCAATAGCGGTAAGATGCCAACTAGGGTGGACCGTGTACGGACCGAAAAACTATGAGTTCGGCAGAAGTGGCCGGATTGTGAACGTCCACCAGAACGTTTCTAACGAGGACCTTTATGATCTTTTGAAGAATCACTACGCCGTTGAAGAATCGGTGGTTACAATACAGTTAGATCTACGAAAATAAAAGAGCACCGAAATTCTTGAGCGGACTACCAGAAGAATTGGAGATAGTTTCGAAACCGGATTGCTGTGGAAAATGATAATCGTCTTTCCCAGATAGTTACCCAATGGTGCGTCGGTTGAAACAGCTGGAAAAGAAGCTGGAGAGAAATCAGAGTTCACACCAACGTTGGCGACGAATTCTAGAGTACCAAGAAAGGGATATGCATCTGGCTACGACAGAAGAACTCGACGGATCCAAAAATTGTAGTATCTTCCACTAAACGTCGTGCTAACCGAAAAACCAGGAAGTCCGTCGGTGGACGCAGCTGCACAGTTCAAGGTGTCTTTAAACGCCAACTGTTGAAGGACCCGACATGGTTCCTCTGTAACAGTTATAGCAGGGTTCCGTGAGCATCGAATTGCTATAGGTGGTGATCTGCGTGAGATGTATCACCAAATCAAATCATACCTCAAGATAAGCAGTTTCAGCGTTTCTTATATCAACAACCAAGAGACTCACGCGTGTACTTCATGGACGTCGTCACCTTTGAGCAACAAGTTCCCCAGCTCAGCTCAGTACAAAAACCGCAACACAAGATTACGCTGACCAATTTCCAGAAGCAGCGACTGCAATCATTGAACGACACTATGTTGACGATTACTTCGATAGCGTAGATACTATCGAAGAAGCAATTAGACGATCGAAGAGTCAAATTCGTTCACCAAAAGGAGGTTTGAGATCAGGATTGGGTTTCGAACTCGAATGAAGTCCTGCAAAGTTTAGGCGAACAAAGGCCTATCACGCCCTTCCATTTCACGAAGACAAGCGACATCCCAAGAACGAGTGCTCGGATGGTGTGGGATCCTGTAAGCGATGAGTTTTGTTCTCCCACCAGAGCATCATCTTCCCTTCAGTGGAAAAACGCCAACAAAGCGTGCTGTTCTTAGCTGTATTGGGGTTTCTTTGATCCGTTGGGTCTCCTTGCTCCGTTTACCATTCATGGTAAGATTATTATACAAACTTTATGGCGTAGGCTGCGATTGGGACGAGGTCTTGGCGATGAATGCTGGGAAATGTGGAAGCGCTGGATTGATCTACTCCGGTGGTGGAAAACATTCGCATACCGCGTATATCTTGGATTATTCATCATCAGAAATCAGGTCAGCTGAGGCACATTTTTACAGTCTATGAACACGCGTACTGTTGCGTCGCATACTTGCAGTGGTTACTGGCAGCTAATGGAGTGTACGCTGATTATGTCTCGTTCAAAGGTAGCACCATTGACTACAATCAATCCGAGGTTGGAGTAATGGCGGCCGTTCTGGGCGCTCGAATGAGTCAAACGTTAGTAACATTGCCATGAATATCAATCGATGTGTCTTGTGGACTGATTCGCGGACTGTCATGGATTGGATCCGATCAGACCAACATCAATACAAACAATTTGTTGCATATCGCATCGGAGATACTTGAGTTCACCAGGCGACTGATTGGCGATGGGACAACCAAACAAAATCAAGCAGATGTCCTGACGAAGTGGCGTCAGAGATACCTTGACAGCGATGGGGAATGGTTTCGGTGCATCGTTCCTTAATCAGAAAAGATAGCCAACTCTCAGAATACCTTTCAGGCAAACAGCTGAGAGGCTAGGGGTCATGTGCCGATCATAATGTCATTGATGTCGACCGGTGTTCACGCTGGACAAAACTTCTAAGGGAATGGCGTATGTAGTTAGATTCGTCGACTGCTAAGCGCAAGATGACTGGACAACTGCTAATCACCGTTAAAGCAACGCATATATGCACAGAGAATCCTAGCACTTCTGAAATCGAATCAAGGCCGCTTGAAGGATGAATTTTAAGAACTGAGATTGTTCTCTGAAACGCGCGGAATAATTTTCCGACGAAATAAATTTGCTTTCTAAGAACCTCAGCCGAAAACCAGGAGAAGGAAGAAGCGAGTCAAGAAATCTAGTTCCATCTATAAATTAACACCAATACTGGACGAAAATGGCGTACTTCGTATGGCGGCAGACTGGAGTTGTCAGAGGAGCTATCATTTGATAAGAAATTTCCTATAATCTTGCCACGGAAGCATCCAACGACAGAAAAAGATTATTCATTTCTATCATGAAAAATTCAGCCATGGTAATCGAGACGGTGACAAATGAGCTACGTCAAAGGTTCTGGATTCGAACATCCGCGCCGCTGTGCGCCATGTTATGAATGAGTGTACGTGGTGTAAAGTTCATCGATTTGTCCTCAAGTTCCTATAATGGCGCCACTCCAGTACAACGTATTACACCACACCACCTTTCTACTCGGTGGGTATAGACTACTGGGGACCAATTGAAGTAACTGTTGGACGTAGAGGAGAAGCGATGGGTGGCCGTATTCCTGTCTTGCAGTTCGTGCATACATTTAGAGTTGTCGCGATCTATCAACAATCCTGTAATGGCCATTCGGAATTCAGTTGCAGACGTGGGGTTTCGAGAGATTTTCTCGACAACGCGACGTGTTTTAAGTGCAGACAATGAAATGCAGAAAATTCATCTCGAATGCGCAGAAGAACGTTTCAGTGCAGCGACAGCGTGGCATTTTATCCCTCCGGCTGCGCCACACATGGGTGGAATATGGGAAAGGATGGTAAGATCAGTGAAGGAAGCATTGAAGACGTTAAACAATGGGCATTCATCAGACAGAAGTTCTGCGACGACACTCGCTGAAACTGAAGATATGATCAACACGACCATTGACATATGTGTCAAGAGGATGATGTCGAGGCGATCACTCCGAATCATTTTCTGGATCAGTTTACGATGCGGACATGATAACTCAAAGCGGGTAGAAATGGCCGAGGGCTTTGCGTAATGCTTACAAGCGATCTCAACGACTGGCGAATCAAATGTGGGAAGGTGGTTGAAGGAATATCTGAACGATCACAAACGTACCAAATGGTTCGAAGAGCAAAAACCGTTACAAGTAATGAGATCATGTTCCTTGTCGATGGAACACAGAAAAGGTTGGTCAGAGGAATCGTTGAAGAGATACGGGAGGTTCAGATGGAAGTGAGACAAGCGATGGTTCGCACGACTCGCGGGGTGTTTCGTCGCAGCTGCTAACATAGCGGTGATGGAGATCAGATAGTAAATCCTGGTGTTGCAGGAACTACAGGATGTTACGGGCAGGGTATTTGACACCGCTATCATACCCACCGTGTCACCAACACTGCTACATACAAACGAACAAGCCTGCCTGAGTTTCGTTGCCGATTTACATCGTCTGCTTAGAAAGGAGGATAAAGAATGAATTGATAGAAGAAAAGATGAAGAAATGTAAACAAATCTCATTAGGATTGAATTAGATGCGTTGAATTTATAAAATCTTATACTGTGAATTATACAGAAACTATCTTGTGCTTAGGATTGTGGAATATTTGCAAGTAATTGTACAAATTATACTATTCAGGAAAATGGATTATTTATTAATAAGTGCTTTCAAATTCCTTTCAAATAGTCCAACTGTTCATCTCATGATCGCCTTATATCGTAACTGAAAGAAAAAATCATAATTAATTGCGGCTTAGTTATAGAAAGTGACCTGAAAAGAAATTGACACTGAATTAAAGATTTTATTTGTACGCAGGAAAGTATCCGATACAAAAGAAACCAGGATCAGTAGAAAGGTGGAGTATTGCAAGAGTACAATAAGAATTGAAGTGAGACACTAAAGATAAAACTTGAGTTGCTAATTAAATATAAATTCTAGTTTGAGCTGCCGCAAAATTCGGCTGCTTCGAGAATTTGTTCAAATCCGAACAGCCTGTTCACAATTTCCTCTAACAGAGTGCCTCCCTCTGATATATGGGAAAAAGTAACTTTTAAATATCTTCTTTAATTATCTCTTAAATTTAGCTGACATTTTTTTGCGGCTCCAAGCCGTTTTGTTTCCTAAATTGACGATATTTGCTCCAGCTTAATCAGTTTTAAGTAAATAATACAATGTCAGAAAGATGAAAGCAAAAGTCTATTGACTCATGTCGGTTCAACAACGGTTCCATGAAATGAAATGAAGTGAAGCGAAGTGAAATGAAATAAAATAAATGAAGTAAAGTGAAGTGAAATTAAATTAAATTAAATTAATACACAGAAATTATCTTCAGTTATTCAAAGTTATTCAAAAACCAAAGATATCGTTTTTTCTGCCCATAGGTACTGCACTCGGCATTTTCAAAATCCGGTCTCATCAAGTTACCCAATCTGTTACTTTCGAATCTGGGATAATTTCACAAACACTACTCAGCAGAACATTTTATTGGTAGTTACAATTTGTCATTAACCATCTCGTAGTTCAAGGTACGTCCCAAATTGGAACCCTTTGTTGGCTCGTGACATTCCACCGCCTCGGTATCGTCCTCCGACTTGCTCCTTTTCATCAATTCCCACAACAAATGCGTTCTCAGACACGTGTATCCCATCAACCGCGCATCGGCACCGGGAGGAAATGGGAAGGAAACCGAAACATCGATATCCACTCTGCGCGATGCTGAACACTTTAGCATTCCTCAGTCCCGTCAGCCGCTGTCGAGCGTCTCCGAGCTCCGATGATGATCGAACGACCATCGATCCGGCCAACCAACCAACGACGACGAAGACTTTTGAAGCAAACAAACCCCCCACGGTCAGTCATCGGTCGCCGGATCGGTCCGGCTCCGCCAGATGGTGGGGAGAAACCAAAAAGATCGATCCCTGCTATCGCGATACGCAAGTGCTAAGCAATACGTAACCGT